>NC_089483.1:1192500-1492500 GCF_036810415.1 Kwoniella dendrophila CBS 6074
AACTTTAAAAAACTATGTATGAAATTAATACTATATTGATTGACTTTCTCCTCCTCCTACTAGGTATAATAAATTATTATTCACTATAGATACTTGTCAAGCCAACACAATGTATTCGAAATTCTATTCGCCAGAAATAATTTCAACTGGTTCTTCTGAATTAGGTGAAAATAGTTATTCAGTGAGTCAGTCTAATGGTGATCATTCATCATTGTGTATCTATCTGATGATTGAGACTTTATGTATATACGTTAATTGATATTGTAGCATCACAATGATATGGATATTGGAGTAGCAGTTATAGATTCATTTACACATTACATTTTACAATATTTGGAAACTTTAAGTAAAACTTCGACTGCAACTTTAAAAGAATTTGTGAGTGATTTTGTTCACTTTCAGTATAAAGGGGAAACTACTAATAAACCGATTCTGATGATGATTTGAATAATAGTTCAATATATATGATCCAGCAAAAATACATTCACATCCAGGAATATCAACTTCCCTATCATCTGTACCACCTGAAGATATTTTGGTGACCGATTTCTTCGGTGCTGTAGCTAGAGTAGAAGTCTCATCTAAAGAAAATGAATTATCGCCTTTATCAAGTACCATCAAGGGAAAAAATAAACATTGGGAAAATGGTCAGAAATTAACCGCAACCATAACAGGCATACAAACAGATATTGATGAATATCAGCAAGAAAACGTTATAGGTAACTTCAACAAAAAAGATACTTGGCACAATCCAATATCAAATCAGCGCTTCGAAACGAGGAAAATGATTAGGACTTTAGGTGGTATTAGCGGGATTGCATTGTTCACTTATGTTGTACTAGGTAAACAGAATAAAGTAAGAGATGCTTAGACAGACCTCGATAGATCATGAACAGCCACTGTTCAATTTGCACCTTATTGTATTCATCCATAAATAACTTATCAATATACCTAGCATGTGTACAAGTATGCTTGTTAATTCAAAAAGGTCTGAACAGTCACTAGTGGGAATGATACCATTGACCGTCCGCAAGCAGTATTCTATATCGCATGACAGTATTCAGTATATCCATTGACACAAGAATGCATAACGTTGTATTCAAATGTATGAAAACACTATGAAAAGTATTTACATAGCTTCTCCATCTAGATCTTCATCCATAGCTTCCCCATCCAGATCATCATCATCCATTTCCATTTCTTCACCATCCAGATCTTCTTTGGCTGCTGAAGCAGTTGCTGACGGAGCGGTAGCTGAGATAGGCTTGAACGAAGATTTGAACCCAGAAGTTTGGAATTTATTTGCTTTTTCCTCTTCTTCATTTTGCTTTTGGGCTTGTAGTAATTCTTCTTTCTCTTTCTCTTCTTTGATTGCTTTAGGATCTTTAGGTATAATGAGCGATTTTGTACCGTCTAGTAAACCTCGAAGGTATTCTGCGGTTTCAGAATTGAAGACAATCCTGAATGATGAGAATCTCTTATGGTTAGTAACAGTCCCTTTTTGGATTAGCAATGTTGACATTGTAAGCTACGACATACCATCTTTCCCAAATCTCCAACACAGCTACAACTTGTCCTTTGAATACATCTGCGCTGATCTTACCTGAATAAGCTAATAAACTTTGATAGACAGTCGACAAATGTGAGAATACAGGTGGTAATCTACTTTCAAAAGCTTGACGATATTTCCATACGTTAGGCAAGGAAGACGCCGAATTATGTAGAATATCCGAAATCAAATGTAATCTTGCCATTTTCCTTGGAACTGGTGTAGCATCTAATCGAACACTCCGACAAACTATTTCCGCAACCTAGTGACTCGAGCACTTAGCGGCTGATCCCTTCGACAACGAGGAAAAAGCAGCTTACCTCATCAGCAGCTTCAGCCTTTTTGAGAGCGAACTCCATGCCTCTAGCTATTTCAGCTCGTTTTCCGCTCATAGCTCGTAACATTGCTTCGAATCTTTTTCTGGCGAGTTTACCCAATTTACCTCGGATGACCCGCTCTTTCTCTGAGTCTTCAGCAGAATCGGAGGAGTAGAGAGATGCATAACCCTTGAAGTCGAAGTCAGCTGTGCGGCTCTTGCCAAACACGGTAGATATGTCACCCTCACTCACTTCATCAGCGAAGTCGTCCGGCGGTGGCGTCGGTATCCTGTACCTTGAATCTATGCTTAGTTGATACAGGTGATATTCGGGTAACTATCCAGGTAACGCGAAAATATTAGCAATCATTCCTTCATTTTTCCTTTGACCTCCTTACAACTCACGTCTTCATTGAACAAGAAAGCGAATTTAGGATTTTCTTTCTCCTTCTTTTTGAGCAAATCCTCAAATCCCCTACCATGATCTTTGACTCTTCCAGCGACAGTCTTAATGAAATTTTGCTTCTCGATTGGAATCTCATTGATCCATTTGCCTTTAGCTGTTGATTTACGTGGAGGTGGAGAGGGTGATCTTGTGTATGAATCAGATGAATACGATGAATATGATCTACGATGACCCTTGTTTCGTGGTGGTGGAGAAGGTGATCTGGATGAAGATGATGAATAAGATCTAGATCTTGTTGTTGGCTTTTTGTTATATTTTGAGGATCTAGGCGGTGAATATGACCTGGATCTGGATCTGGAACGATCACGTTTAATACGTTCGCGAGATCTTGATCTGCCCCTGCCTCCTCCTCCTCTTTTCGAGTCCTCGTAATCTCTATCTCGGCTATCTCGATGTTTCGGAGGTGAATTCGATCTTCCTCTTTTCCCTCGATCTTCTCGACCAGACCCTAAATCTGAACAATGCAGTGGTTCAACTTAATTTGAGCCTTCCAAATGGGTTGAAAGGAATGAGCTCACCATATATAGGTCGTAACGGTAATGGAACAGGTTTACTCCACCCTACTCTCAATATACTACCTCCCCAATCAAGACCATCATACTCTCGTACAGCTCGCTCGGCATCTTTACGCTTCATATAGGAAACGAAACCGGACAATCCGGGTTTGCTTCGCCTTGTGATAGTCATTGACGCTCCAATGGACGAATCCTCGTCACCTCGAGCTATATAGATGTATCAGCTTAGGGTTCAGTCGCATACACGTGTTGAGCTGAACATACGCCACATGATCTTGACTGCACCGACTGGCCCTAATTTAGCGAAAAATAACCCCAAACTCTCCTCATGTATATTGGATGGCAAGTTTGACTACAAGACTCGTCAGGATTTTCCAGCTGGAATGGCGCTTGTAAAGACCTACTATGAACAAGTTCGTCGTCTAGCAAGGTGTGGGAGCGTCAGCTTGACTTGTATGAGAAGTGAGAGCTCAGATACAGAAGCTGTACTTACCTCCTGATTACCGACAATATGACTGCCCTTTTCCGACTCCCAGGCTGATTATAAGCTTATTCGATCAGTACACAATGTTTAGGATATTGATGATACCAATTGTACAGACCTGCAAGTGCAGAGACGGATGAACCTTCCTCTATTGTTTCGTAAGATATCAGCATTTGGCAAAACTATAGGTCTTACATGGTAAATTCATGCATATAATGCTTTTACTTACGCTTGGCTAGATGACCTAGACGTTCCTCTCGAGCGTTTTGATTACTAGTAATTGGTTTGATTGAGTTAAGTTAGTACGAATATAGCCGATAGAAGTGAGCATTTCAGAGGCTTACTTCTTTATTTCCTCCAAGAATGAATCCATCGCTCTTTTGCCTTTTCTTGGACCAATGTTTGCGGGTGGTGGTGGTGAGGGTTTCCTTTGAGGTGGAGGTGGATAAGACTGTACAAGAACAGTATGTCATGAGTTAGCATCACCAGGCATTCACTTCTGACCAGATAAGACAGCTCACTCTTTGATATCCTTGATATCCTCCTGAAGATGAAGGACCTCTTGAAGGTTGATAGGATGAATTATCATTGTGATAATGATCGTTGGATGGTCCTCTTGGTGGTTGATAAGGCATATCCATAGGTGCACCACCGGCTTTGACAAAACCACCTCCTGGGCCCATGGGTCTTCTTGTAGGTGCTCTTGTTCCTCCTCTAGGTGCATTTAGAGCTCCCGGTCCTTCGAACGCTTGTTCATATTCTTCATTGACCAGCCTTAAAGCCCTATTACGATAAAAACGTTTGTCAGCTATTCCTGATGAGATCTTGAGCGATTATGGAGTAGCTTACTCTTCCTCTTCCTTCTTCTTCTTCTCTTCAGCTTCTCTTTCTAAATCTTTTTTAGTCTTTTTGGTTATACCATGACTGAATGTTTTACTCTTCAGAGCATTTAATTCGAGTTGTTTCTGTAATTTTACAACGATCAGCTTGTTTAGTACTCTCGGATGCTATACAGAGAGACTTACCTTTGGTGGAAATCCCTCATCTTCAGAATCTGAACCTCCAAAAGCGGAGAGATCAAGCTTAGGTGGCATTGTGCTTTGTAACTTTGCACTTAATACTTTAATGCAATGCAAGAGAAGAAGAGAAGGACGTAAACCGTTAAAGTTTACCTTTCAACATGGTATTCTGTCTGTCAACCGGAACGGAATCAAATTTGGCTCAGCTTAGCTATCATAATTCGAGGAAATCAACAAATTAACCGGACTCTACAACAATAACAAAACGTTCAATAGCTTAGGTTCAAACAACCTGTTATACTTGTTATCAATGTACTTGGAAAAGTAAATTCAAACATCAAGGATACTCTCTGAAATAACAAGTCAGGATGGACCCAAACAAGATTTTGACGCCGGCTACGGGATCGATAGGCTCAAGATTCGAATCACAGGCATCTATTGATGAAGCCAAGGAGAATAAGCAGAAAGCATGGAAAGAAGCTTATGCTAGGTAAGTTACAATTGTCGACCTATGTTCAAATCAATGTATGGGATGATAGAGACGTGAAAGAACCTTGAAACGGTGAGAGCAAATTCTTAATACTAATCATAAATATATTGGTATGCATAATTTCCCAGAATCGGTCAAGAACCACCACCCGAACAACCCGAAGAAGAATATGATCCAAGAACATTATATGAGAGACTACAAGCCAAGAAGGTTAGTTTCTTTACATGAATCATCAAAAGAAGACGTTCACATTATAGATGGGCAGACACATACTGACAGAATTACCAATTGTTGATGATAATGATCATTATAACAGGATATCAAAAAAGAAGAATGGGACAGTAAAATGAAATTATCAAATCAATGGCGCGGAATAGATAGCGAAGAACAGAGATTCTTAATGGAAAAAGATCAAGAAAAAAAAGCTGAACAAAGGAAATTGGAAGATAAAGAAGCTGAAGAATTACGAGAATACAGAGAGTAAGTTCCTTTATCTAGTTTTTGGTATGCTATCTGGTATCGGTTTTATAGTTCACTTTTTAATCCTTCACCTCTTTCCCTTCATTCAGTCTTCTATTCACTTCTTCCCCTTCAGTAGGATGTTATTTTTGGTTTCTACCTTTAAGAAGGTACAATAATGCTAACTCCGATACTGTATACAGAGCACAAGCAGCTAAACACACTCAACCAATTGAACCACCTACAACCTCATCATCATCATCGTCCACTTCCACACAACCCAAGAAAATACCTCCAAAACCAGTGAGGAAAGATGTGAAATCATTGATGAAAGGTATAGTAGTGAAAAAGAAACCTAAGACTGCATCTACTTCAACTACCACTTCATCATCAAGCACTCCAGCTTCAGAGGTAAAATCGATACCGAAAGCAACATCACCTATAATAGGCACGAAACGAGATAACCCTTCTGAAGATCCGATACCGCAGATGAAGATTAGCGAAGAATCGGATGATAAGAGGCGCAAGTTGTAAAGGGTGATACACATGCATGAAAGTTGTATACAGTCTTTCTTATATATATTCGTTGTTCATAATAGTATTCCAGTTCTATTTCCTTTCCATTCGTTCTTGCCTACAATATATAATTTTGCCTGAAAGTCATCCGGCAGGAGGCGATGTTTTACACCTGGTAACCAATCAATGTTCTTCCTATGTCGTTTAGAGGTTATCACCATTTGGCACTTCGCAAGGTTCAACACTCCAAATACCATCTGCGTAATCTTGTACGGATCTATCAGATGAGAAGTCACCCATGTTGAATGCAGTCAAGATTGATTTCTTGGTCCATTCGGCTGGGTTGTTGTTATAACATTCGTCCATGAGTTTCTCAGCTGCAAGGTATGATCCGAAATCGTTTGAAACCTGTTATGAAAGGCAAGCTTAGTCAATGAACCGAATAGCAGACATCATGGACTGTTGAGTTTTCAAAGATTCTAACCAAGCCGACCGACTTACGAGGTAGTAATCGTGTTCATACACAGTCTTGGTCAAAGGTTCGTATGTGGATCCTTCGCCGAAAGTGCCGCTTTCAATTGCCTTGAAGACCTCGGCTAATTCGGCAGATCTTTGTTCGAGTGGTGTAGGTTGGTAAGAGTTTGCGTATCTTACACCTTCAACTTGTTCAGTGAGATGACCGAAAAGGAATGATTGATCTTCTCCTGCATCTTCGGCGATTTCTGTAAAACGAAAACAAAACCATCAGTATCTCGAAATCGTGATTGATATCGGAAAAAAGTGGACATACCGACATTGGCACCATCGACTGTACCAAGTAGAAGAGCACCGTTAAGAGCTAACTTCATGTTGGAGGTACCGGAAGCTTCGGTACCTGCTGTACTGATTTGAACTGAAACATCGGAAGCAGGAACAAGGACTTCTGCGATAGATACACTGTAATCGGGGATGAATACAACCTTGAGAAGATCTCCTACGTCGGGATCATTGTTGACTACCTTAGCAACATTGTTGATGAGTCGAATGACAAGTTTGGCGACGTAATAACCTGGTGCAGCTTTACCGGCGAAAATAGCAGTGTGTTTGGCGATCTTCTTCCTCTCCTCGGGGGAAGCCTTTTTGATTCGTAAGTATCGGTAAATGACGGCGAAAAGGTTCAAGGTTTGTCGTTTATACTGTAAGTCGTAAGGTTTCAGCTAACATCCTGTATATCATCTTCCAAGCGTGATAAACTAACCTCGTGGAGTCGCTTAATTTGAGTCATGAAAATACTGCCAATATCTAATGTGATACCAAGTTCGGCTTCAACCAGATCGGCAAGCTATAGTTGAAGGGTCAGTGATTTTTGCTAGGTCGCCAAATCGCAGGATTCGCTTACCCTTTGTTTATTCTCCAATTTGATACTGGTAAAGGCTTTTCTGAATTCCTCGTTCTCCGACATAGGCAAGAGTTGTTTAAGGGTTTTAAGATGGGTGAGCCAGTGATCGTTGCCTAAAGTATGTGTGATAAGGGCAGCAAGTTGAGGGTTACATTGAAGAAGCCATCGTCGAGGAGTGATACCGTTGGTGACGTTAGTGAAGAAATCTCTACCTTTGAATTCAACGAAATCTCGGAAGATAGTGGCTTGTAAAAGCTGACTATGAAGTTCGGCTACACCATTGACTTTAAAAGATCCAACGATAGCGAGATAGGCCATTCGAACGTATTTAGGTGTACCTTCTTCGATAATACTCATTCTTCGCATTCGGTCCATATCGCCAGGCCATCGTTTGGCAACAGCTTGCATGAAATCGTAATTGATTCGGTAGATAATTTGTAAATGTCTTGGTAACAAAGATTCGAACAAGTCGATTTGCCATCTCTCTAAGGCTTCTGGAAGTACGGTGTGGCTAGTGCAACATTGTCAGCTGCCTGATCAGGTCGATTTCACTCTTGAAACTTACTTGGTGTAGGCAAATACCTTGGTAGTGATCTTCCATGCGGTCTCGTAAGATAATTCCTCCTCATCAATCAAGATTCTCATGAGTTCAGGAATAGCGAGAGTGGGGTGGGTATCGTTCATTTGGATACAAACGTAATCGGGAAGTTCGGTCCAAGGGAGATCGAGTTTGGTGAATCTTCTAAGGATATCTTGAAGAGATGCACTAACCCAGACTATGTGATCTGTTCAGCATGTAGTTTCTATTTGCACAAGACAAAGACTTACGGTATTGTTGCATGATACGAAGCTTCTTACCGGCATACATATTGTCATTGGGGTAAAGAACTCGAGTCTATAGGTGATGTTACCAATAAAATCTGTCTATGAAGATAATTGATCACTTACGATGTTCTCGACCTCACTACTGGCGGCGACACTCGCCTCGTAGTTACCAGCTACGCTTTGTCAGCTACAAAAATTTGGAACATGGCGAATGAACATACCATTGAAAGAGTTCAAATCGAACCCTTGAACGGGTTTAGCACTCCATAATCGGATATTGGCACAATTCTTTGTGTTGAAACCGGGGATTGGGGTATCATAAGCTACGGCGAGACATTCCATACCACCCGACCATTTGGCTTTATCAGAATTGGGTACATTTTCTACTGTTCCATAGAATCGAATAGGGTAAGCAACATCGAGTCGTCCGATTTCCCAAGGCTAAACAAGTTGGAGTATGGTGAGCTGATCATTGATATTGCATCAGGAGTCAGACGGATAACTTACGTTTTCTCGGTCAAGCCAGGGATCAGGAGCTTCGAGCTGTTCACCGGTGTTGGAGATGAGTTGTTTGAAGATACCGTAGTTGTATCTGGTACCAATATTATTCCTCACCCTTCAGCAATGCCAAGCGCAACTCACCTTAACCCGTAACCCCAACCTGGAATGTTGAGTGTAGCCATACTGTCGATCTATCACAAGCCATTAGGGTTTGTCTCAAATTAGACTTATCCGATAAGGGAAAACTCACGTAACAGGCTGCAAGTCGACCAAGACCACCGTTACCCAAACCTGCATCTCTTTCTTCATTGAGCAGATCTTCGAAGTTCTGCAGGTACAGGTCAGCCATATTTACTCAGGTGTCTTGCTTTGTACTCACAAAACCAAGTTTTTGGGTGGCACCTTCATATGTATTTCTTAAACCCAAATTGAGTACAGCGTTATCAAGGGATCTTCCAATAAGCCATTCAATGGACAAGTAGTAAACCCGTTTAGGCGCTTTCTTAGTGTGGTGACTGGCTTGTGATATTAGCAGGAAATAACAGGTTATATCGCCATCTCGACTCACAGAGCGGTTTCATTCCATCGCCTATAACGGACAAGTCAGTAAGCAGCTAGTTTATCATCCGGGTGGGTGACTTACTCGAGAAGCCTGTCTCGAACGGATAATGCAGTAGCTTGGTATGCGGCGATCTAGGAGACATTTATCTTAGTCAGCTCGATCATTCTAAATAGGTGATGCCAGACTCTTCTGCATCGTTTAGTTGCCTCGACCAAATGTTCGAAAGACGTCCAGATCACTCGGGGCTTTTCAACGATGTCAAAGAAAGAGAAAACAGAACTCACTGTATCCATATTGTAGGCTTGTCTAGCTAAACTGGTAGTAACATGTCTAACAACGGTATTGGCTACTTTTTGTTCATCTTCATGATCAAATTCTAAATCTTTCAAGGCAGTTTTCCAAGTCTTTTCATCTCCAACAGGCCATTCATCTTCCATAGAGACGACCCCCTTCTGAGCGGGGAAATAAGAACCAGTTAACGATCTAACATGGCCAGGTCTTTCTTTTCCTGTATTTGTGGATTTTCAAATTATCAGTATATGCAGATGCGTATTTGAGGATGGCATAAACCGTCTACAGGGCAGTAGTAAAATGAGGACAATTGTGGTTAAAGACGAATCATTCCAGATGACTTACGTGGAGTTACAATAGGTACACCGATCTGAGAAACATCAACTTGAGAAAGGCCTTTGGGGTGACCAGCAGATAAAGATGATCTTCTGGATAATCCAGGTTGATGGAGACTTGGTGTTCTTGATCCATGAGAAGATTGGGATCTTGATCTGGCTCTGCCAAGACCAACGTTACCTGGACCAGTATAAACCATCTTGTCAGCTTTTTTCAGTTTTTCTGATAAATCACAAATAGAAGAGATAAAAAGTATGAGAAAAGATGACAGTGATCCACCTGGTTCTAATCAAGTAGTAGAGTGACAGACGATGGTTGCTTTGACCTTGTCTTGACCTCGGTCGCCAGACGCACATGCCTTAGTTCGCAGTATCCCTTCTCCCAAGCCTTGATGATATATCCCTGCAATCCACCGACTCCCCCTGACACGTTCGCATCAAAGCATTACCCCGGGAATTATATTCAAGAACACAGGCTGAGAAGAGCCTTATGATAATTGACAAGTAGGCTATGCTTACCAACACCACAGTACAAAGAAAGCTAAACTCACCATCAGCAGTATGTTTATCCAAGTTTTCTTTCGTTAATCCACTCATCTTGAACAAACGAACTCGACTTGTCTATTTTCCAAATGCCAAAAAGCAAGAATAGAGCTTATTGGTTGGTAGGAAGAAAAGAAGAGAAAGAGAAGAGAAGAAGGATGATGATGTGATTGAGGAATGTGTATGCTTGATTATGAATGACAACTACTGTAGGTGGACGTGATTGATTGATTATTATATTGTATGGTGAGTGGGAAAGAAGACCGTCATAAACCTGATCTACTTGTTTGAAGAGTGCAAAGAGTGGACGCCGTCGGCTGTTTTGATCCGACGTGTCCTCTGTCTAGTCTGATCTTCCTCATTATCGTTGGCGGGATCGTCCGATAACGGAATAGGTAACTTAAAAAAACCACCGATTTCAATGATTTCCTTGATCAAGGGCCATTCCGAGCTCTTGTTGTAACGTAAGATACGAATACCTGCATTCCGCCAAGTAGTTTCCCCCCAATCTGGCTATGCTTACCAAAGATACAAGTGGCATTCTATCTAGCGCGAAGAGCAAAGGATACGAATTGAGCATGGACCTTCTTGCTTGGCGAAAGTTCTGACGAAAGATTTACCATCCTCGTCTCGTTTCGATATGGTGAAGCTCGGACGCAAGAGGGACCATGTCAACGCTACTTCAGCTCGATTATCTTCAAAGTTGGTACACGAAAAAGCGAAAGCAGATAGCTGTAACAGCCATATCCTTGGTTGAATGACTGATTGTGAAGTGGTAATAACCTGTCAATATCCAAGAGAACACTTTGAAGACAATGGTGTCCTGGTCAAAATCCACAAAACGATGCTACCTCTCAACCGGCATACGCTGCAATTAAACGTGTAGATCTTACACCTTCAATCGATTAGACCGCCTTTCTAATCCCAAGAGTACTGAACATCCTGCCTCGGTAAATAGCCTGATACTTGTTAAGAACCTCGGACTGTGAACTGTTAAGAAAGTCTTGAGCACGTCTAACATCCAGCTTGCTGTGCTCAGACTCAATTCTGCTTATATACTGACTCTGCTCTCATAGACGACATTGTATACCCTATACTATTTATGAAACTGGAACTCATGTAACCCAGTGGTAGTCAACAGCAGGATTGATTGGTAAGAACGCTTATGATACATCTAGTGTTTCCTTTAGCATCCTGACTGCAACGCGTATGTGTTTTCGAGCGTGTCTTTCAGATTAATTGTACATTCTGAGAGACCGCAGCAAGTAGAAACGGCTTCCGCTTACACCGCATACACACAGTGGTGGACGTGGGATAGTGGAGGTTTTCGGCGTAATCTTAAGCAACCGTAGATCAATGAAAATGCATAAACGTTCCTAAACTCAGGTTCCAAATTGCGTAAGCTGAACATTTTGGTTCTGGCTCTGCTGCGGCATTCAAAATTCAACTTAGGACGGCGTTGCGCGGACAGAGCATACATAGAAATGAGACTCTTGGCCAGTCAATCCGAAATATGTATGCTGCTATGTCATATGCATGGATAAGTGAGTCTGTACAACAAGAAGCTTTCACATGTATGTACTATGTCCGGGTGATCTTTTCGTTACACATAATCGTTGATAAATTTCTTAAAATGACCCGTTAATCCACCTAAGGACAGTCCGATATTTCTACCTTCTTTACCTATCCAACCTCTTATGACATATCCCCACCATCTACTCCAACTAGCTTCATTACCTCCAGCTTTGAATCCATAAACAGCCATCCCAATACCTAAAAACATGATACCTATAGCTAAAGCCGTATTGACTTTATTTCTTGGTATTCGAATTTGTAGTTTCCTCTTTTGTCGCTTGATTGATTTCATCTCTTTCTCTGCTTCTGCTTCAGCCTCTTCATCTTCATCATCTGATATACCACCTGATCCAGGTTTTACAACTTCTACATCAACCATCTTTAACATTTCTTCTGAACTCCATTCAGCTTCGACTTCTTCTTTTTCATATGTATTAACTACACTGCCATCTCCCATGATTTCTTTCCCTCTAATCGTATCCCCGTCCCATGGATATTGCGTCATTAGAGTATCCGTAAGCTGAAACAGTCCGCTAAGCTTGATTGCCTTGTAAGGATTCGCAGTTTCATCTTGAAAATCTGTGTAAACTGGTAGAGGACTCGATTCGACCGGAGCCTCAGGGTGTGAAGGTGTATCTGCATATAATGGTGGTAATCGAACAAACAAAGGGTGTAATAGGGTAGGATCTTCTTCATATTCTGAGCCTAGCTGATGAGCTATTTCGAGCATTTGAGGTTTCTTCAACATCAGGATCTAACGAAATATATTAGCTAGTGCGGCCAAGGCGATAAGGGGAACGAAAATACTCACTGCAGCAGCTAGATAAACAGCTGAGATTGGATTTCTAGCCAGCAAAAAATCGAACATCCGTTGTATCGGTAATAAACTATCACAATCATGTGAGAATAACGTCAAGACCCATGATAATGCAAAGAATGGTAGTGTCGGAACGGGCGATATTTTTGCTGAAAATTTGGATAATTCAGGATCTGCCGCTTTCAAAATACGTTTCAAGATTCTTCAAATTGAGACATACTTTCTTTAGCGTACTGCACAAATGATTCTCTCGGATAAAGTACGAACTCACCTCAGTAGACCCATCATACCCTCCATTCCTGATCCCATAGCATCTCTAACCCTATTCAGACTGACCATTTCTGCACATTTTCGAAGTTCTCGCCGATCTTCCGTGTCCCGATCAACACTGCTATATGCCGGGGGAGGAGAGCCCAATTTTTCTAAGTTTAGATCATCAGACGTCTGAGAAGACTGCGATTCATTCTTTTCTGCTGGTTTTTCACCCAGTCGCAATTTTTCATCTAGATGGTCTATTTGTTTATTCCTCAGATCACCTTCTACCTCTTTAGGTGTAGACGAACCTTCGGAGGTTCTTTGATTGGTCCTTCCTTGACGTATACGATTTCTTGATGATGGTCTAGATCTAGGTCTCACAGGTTTTGGCGGTATGAAAGTCAAGTAAAGTACTGATAAAATATCGTGGTATCCCTATGTCACAACTTAATCGCGATGTCGATCATGAAGAGATGAAGCAGGTAAGCATACATACCTGAAAATAATGCAAAGCGGGATATTTCCTTAAAATGCCCACTATCAAATCGTTCAAATCATCTTGGAGTTCGGATTTGCTCTGTGCAGAGATATCTGTATCCACTTATCAGTATTTATTGACTGGGCATCCGAACTAGATGATCGGAACTGACCTTTAGGGTAAGTTACAAATGACCTATCGGTATCCAGTTTGACTTGTCTTTCGTTAGGATGAAGTCTCAAGGTAGATGGTCCAGCTTCTGACTGATTATTTTGGATGTTGGCGCTATCCGGTGTATCCGGTGTATCTGCATTGCAATCGATACTATCCTCCTCGCTCGAAGTGTTCAAATGATGTGTTTTAAGTAAAGTAGACCTGCATGATAGACGATACAGGTAAACAGAAGATCCATTGACGATCGTTTGTTTCAATTCAGAAATACACTTACCACGCTTTCTTTCTGATCCCGTCTCCACCAAACCCACCAGGTAATGCAGATATCTTTCTTAGTGCTTTAACGTCCTTATCCTGTATTGCTTGACGTGTCCAATTCTCCCGGACTGATACCCATTCTACCGTGTTCGTTCCGCCAACCGGGTCCTCTTTCTCCTTCTCCAGGGTGGACATGTCTTATAATCGAAAAGATTGTATGCAATGTGAAGGGTAATCAGCAATTCATCTCGAAAACGAAAAGGAAACTTCAAATGTCAACAATAGCAGGATTCATCAAACCAACCGTTATCTAGCCTGGTCTAATCTTATCGTCATCATAACCGGTGTCCGATATATAAAACGATCCGAGCGACGCGAGCCAACGTGAAGTACACGTGACATGAGTCATTCTTACTGAAATCGGTGTCTAAGCGTTGTACAGTGACGTTTCAGACTATTCAGACAATGTCAAAGAAAGGTAAGATAAGTTGTCCTTCCTTATTTCTTTCAAAAAGATCATATAAGTAGATTGGAAATACAATAACATCTTAGAAGGTAATCTCTGCCTAACTTTCATCGTTCAGAAAGACGACAGGAAGTCCAGAGTAATCATGTTCAACGCACCTAGACGGATGGGTGGAGGGTCTATCTCATCTTCAGCATTTCTAACTTCGCCTGGGTTATCTTCTTCAGCTTATAATGATCCTTTAGCTTCAACTGTTCCTGCACCTGGAATGAGTGGATTCGGTGATGTAGATCCTTGGTCAGCAGCTCCTACTCCTGCGAGATCTGGTACACCTAGAGATAGTATAGAAGAGATAAGAGAGGGTATAGCCGGAACTTCAACTTCTATATCAGGAGGTAGAGAAGGTTTGAATGGACTAATAAGTAAGCGCAACACGTCGGCCTTGAAGTTTGGTGCATAGTGTCATTAGCTGACAAAGTTGATATCTAGATGATCCGCCACCATTATACGTTTCTCTCTTCGACGAGCTGGATACAACTGGTACTGGTCAAGCATCATTAGCTTCCGTACAGCGCTTGCTGTCTACTTCGAGATTACCTGCTTCAACAGTTGAAAGGGTGAGTTATTATTTCCGAACATCAGTCAGGCTCAAACTATGTACATAATATTGCTGCAGATTTGTAATGTTAGAAACAGTCGTGCTGATTTGCTTTCTATCCGATAGATCATCAACCTTACAGCAAGAGATAGATCCACATTAGCACGTCAAGAGTTTATTTGCGCTTTGGGTTTGGTGGCGTTAGCACAGTCATCTTCTGACAATGAGGACATCAGTATCGAAAGGTTGTCAGCCTCAATACCTAACCTACCTTTACCTGATGTGAAACCATCTACAATATCCCAAAATAATACATTATCTGCACCTCCAACTGGTTATGATATAGGGAATCATGCAAGTTCTTCAGATGCATTATTAACGCCTTCAACATCAACAGGATTCAACGCTTGGGACAGTACACCTCGTCATACAAATGGGTTTTCAGATCATGAAACACAGCCAAACCAAATATCAAGTGGATATAGTGCGAATGGAAGTGCATTTAAATCAGATGGCATTTTAGATGAAAGTCAATTAGGTTATTGGAAAAATTTAGAAAATGTTCAAGTTACTTTGATAACTGAAAAAGAAGGTTGGTTTTTACAAAAGTACAAAGTAGAATCAGATAAACGTTCTTCAGGTGAACCTGTTTCAAGAAGATATAGTGATTTCGTTTGGTTATTAGACTGTTTAATAAAACGTTATCCTTTTAGATTATTACCTTCATTACCGCCAAAACGTATAGGTCGTGAGTGTTTTTCAAGATCTTAAACCTAGATACAAAAAGCATTCGCTGTGCGAAACACTTTTAACATTTATGATTTATCTTTTTTTTTTTAGCCGACGCATCATTTTTAGAAGCAAGACGTAAATCATTAACAAGATTTATAAATTTTATTGTAAATCATCCTGTTATAAAAGATGATGGAGCATTAAATGTTTTTTTAACTGAAAAATCATTTGAATCATGGAGAAAAAGAACAAAAGTTTCTATTGAAGAAGAATCTTCAAGTAAAAAAATAAATATCTCACAAGAAATGTCAATTCCAACAAATTTAAATGAAAAATTAAATTTTTTAAAAAATAATTTAAATAATATTTTAATTTCTTATCAAAAATTAGTAAATTTATTAGAAAAATCTTTAATTAGATTAATAAACCATTCAGCAGATTCATCAAGATTATCTTTAAATTTACAATCTTTAAGTGAATCTTTAAACAAATCTTGTTTTAGATGTACTTCAACAAATGACCAGAATCAGGATGAAAGCCAGAATGGTATTACGAATAATTGTTCGTTATGTCAAGGTGTTGGTAGAGGTTTAAATGATATAGGTGAAAATTGGATTAGAATAGCTGAAGAAACTGAACATAGGGTGAGTGGATCATATCTCAGACCAGCTGTTTGCGAGTGACGCAATGAGGTTGACTTGTTGAGTTACGGTTTTAATAGGTGATAACGATGACTAATCATATTGAATCATTCAAGTCGACAAGAGATTTGTATCTTTCGTTTAGAGACTTGTTTATAAGGCATGACAAATTATCGAAAGACAACGTTGATGGTTTACGGAAAAAAGTGGAAACCAGAAGTAAAAAAATTGAATCGTTGAGAAGTGCCGCTAAACCTGGATGGGAAATTGAAGTTGATAAGCTGGTTGCTGGTAAGTCAGAAGTCAATTGATTCAATTCAAAATCCCTTATAATTCATTCCACTATCGGTAGTAACAATACTTCTAACCAATTCCTAAACCCAAGTTTAATTAGAATACTGATAATTTATGTCAAAACATCTTAATCCTTTTTAGCGTCCGATCAAGATAATTCAACAATAACATGTTTATTATCAAGAAGAGTATTTATAAAAGCATGTATGTGGCATGAATTATCGGTAGTATTCCATTCAAGACAATCCGCACAAATTACGTTAACTTGGAAATCATTCACAAATGATGAGATTGAATCAAATGAAAAAATCGAAAATATTTGGAAAGACTTGAAAAGTAATTTGGAAAATATGCCAATCGAATGAACAGACAATGTACTTTCTCGCAGTATTATTCAAAAGGTTTTCTTAGTTTAGGGTTCCAAGTGATGATTTCTGTGTTGTATGCACTGTAGTGGAACGAGGATGTCTGACGTTGATGTAGATGCTTTATATACTCTTTTTCTGAATGACCAATGTATCTTGTAGTTGGTTTTGTTGTACTCTGTTCTCATCTAATACAGTTCAATGCATTCGTTTACAGTCACCGATGCTATCCTTCAACATGACATTTATAGTATAGAGCGCTGCAGTCGCTTCGTACAGACTGCTATGGTCAAAACACGGAGTCAAGACTGCTTTAGAAGATAAGTCATAAAGTAATTCATCATTTAAACGTATATACGTAAGAGCCTATAATTATTGAACAGGTAGAACACAATGTCACATCGAAGTGCCCACAGTTACTCCACGGCTCCTGGAGACCACGATACTGTAAGCCCCGTAAAGTAGGATCAGACCTGTAGGTTATTGGTGAAACGTGAAAAACTCTCAAACGCAGAAACATCGTTTCACAGACCACAGAAATATCGAATCTTTATTGCCATGTCAATTAATCGGATTTCTTTTCGATCGATGCTGAAGACTCTGAGACTGATTTGGATTTATCATTTTCTTGATTTGCTTGTTCAACTAAAGCTGTAACGGCTGCTGAAGTAGGTGCAGAAGGTTTCAATCCCATTCTTGTGGCTACGTACTAAATGATTTTATGAAAATATCTGTAATTAGCATTCTGCTTCATATTCGTTATTGCCCGAATCGATCCATTACTGAATGTATGATCGAAAACTTTTCAAAAAAAAAAGGCTTACATCTTGAGCAATAACTTCAACTGATGTTCTTAAAATTTCAACTAATCTTTCTTCTACCCATTCAGATTTTTCATATTCAACATCCATCCAATCACTTGGTGAAGGTTGTGAAATAGTTGTAAAAGTTAAAGAATGTTGTGGATCTTTTAAAGTCAATATGAAATATAAATGTTTAAGTGGTTCTGATGGAACAGATGAAGAAGATGTATTATGAATAGGTGGTTCAGGATAAGGTAAAGGTGCTAATAACGGTTGTAAATGTAAGAATATTGGTACTGTCGTTACAGGTACTTGAGCTATTCATGTTTTAAATGAAAATGTTTATCAACAATCAGCCGAAGATACTTAAAAAATTTGATGAGGGGATATACCCATACTCACGATTAGGAGTTTGTTTTCTACCTTTTGGATTCTCATTTTCTCTTGATTGGATTTGATCAATTTCATTCTTTGAAATTTCCCAAGCTTTTTCCCAACCTTCAATTGGATTAATGTTTCTACCTTCTCCCTCTTGGTCTTGTTCTTCTGTTTCTTCTTCTTCTTCTTCACCTCCTTTCACTTGTTTTTTAGATGCTGATGATGGTGAATTAGTAGATGATGGTGACCAAACGATAATCAATTCACCACTTTCAGTTTGTTCTAAAATTTTAATCCATGCACGATAAATTACACCCTCAACTCCACCATATCCAGTCATAGGATGACTTAACCATAGTTCCAGAGTCTCATGTTCTGTTATTGGTGGTGCAACTGTATCTAAAATTGAAGTCAATGTTGATGTTGTTGTATTAACTAAATCTTGTCCTGTACGAAAAGGAAATAGATCATATCAGTAAGAATATCATTTTAACCATATATGACGTGAATATCTTTACAGAGTTGTATGGACGTGATTAGACTTACTCAATTTCTCCAAATCAACACCTTTTACAATTCCACCTAATCTTTCTTCTGCACCTTTTCTTAATTTATTTAAATCAACATTTCCAACGACATTTTGAACATTATTTAAATTTACACCTTTTACACCTAAATTTTCTAATTGATGTGTAACACCTTGTACACCTTCTTGTTTAACTTTTTTATATTGTTCATCAGCAACTTTTGATGCTTGTTGTAAAGCTGATGTTGCTGATGACCAAAATGAAGATACACCCCATCCACCAGAGTTTGGTGAACTAGTTACAGGTTGCGTTGATACTGTAGTAGGTATATTAGAAGGTGTAGGTTCTGTTATTGTAGGTTGAGTTATTGGTGTAGTTGATCTTGGTGTTGAAGAGGATAAAGGTTTATTTGTTATCGATGTAGTGGATGATAAAGGTGCACGTTTTTGATTAATTTGAGCTTGTAAGAAATCTAATGCTTTTTGAGCTTCTTCATCATATTTACCACCATCATCCTTTGAAGTAGGATTGACTATTTCCCTTGAAGCAGATAATGATTTCCTTGAGCTATCTGTTGACCCTCTAGGTGTAGCCTCTGATGCTGTATTACCTACGGCAGGATTCAAAGCAGCAGAAGCAGTGGCAGTGTTATTGACCGAATTAGGTTCATCTGATGGAGCATCTTCCAAATTATCAAGATTTGATAAGAAATCTAATGCTTCTTCAGCTTTGGTCTTCTTTCCTTTAGGTGGCATGATGATCAAATTGGACTTGAGTGAATTGTATTCGAGAAATTCCAATAGTCAAGTTGATTGAATCTAGCAATATAGCTATCACTGGGAATATCTTGAGCAGGTCATTAGTTGCATGGTATAAGTTATATAGTTACGCGTTAACGTCTTCCGGTTAATGTACTACCACCCCACCGTTCGTCATCCTCGACCTCATCACACGCGCGCCTATCTTTATGCTTGGCATCTTAAGCAGGTTAGGCCTCCTGTTAACCTCGCAATTCAGCAGTTCGGATCTACTGGTTCAGCTCCGAAGAGACCCAGTAACGGGTATGTTAAATAATAAGCTGTAGTGATTCTGATGTTTGAGTACTTTAGTACTTAAGCTATTTCATTCTCAATCCAATTTCGTAATCACATACCATGTCAAATCCTCTATACGCAGTAGCAGATTGTAAGTACAATTTCTGTTCAGATTTGTGACTTCCTTCGATCAAGCTGATCAAATGATTCGTATCAGTCTGCTTGATACCCATGGGGTTACCTCAACCTTCGGTCGGACCTGAAATAGCTGAAGTGCAAAGGGTATTAGAGAAATCAGGATTAGAGTACAAAGTAGGTCTTCTTATATCAAATGCCAATCATACATTGAGGCACGAGCTAAGTATTTAACTATACTCTGACAGCTTCAGTAAGTGAAATTCATAGGACAATGATATTCCAGCAAGAAGATTATCTTAGAGAGACATACTTTATAATCGTAGCGGTTACGGAACAAATCTTGAAGGTCCATGGGATGATGTGATGAGAGTTATAGGTGAATGTCATCAAGCTGTACATGCTTTAGGCTGTAAACGAATTGCTGTAAGTTTGTGGTATTTTCCAGGTTCTTCAATTCCCTCTTTCATATCTGTTAATTTTCATGCAATTTTGTATGTAGACCGATATTAGAATAGGTACAAGAACAGATAAATCAATAACTTCAGGTGGTAATGATGGTAAAGTACAGAGAGTTGTAGATATACTTGCATCAGAAAAGAAATAGAGTATATGAAATACTTTCATCAAAAGGATATTTGTGCCATGTTGTCGAATTGCATTCATTCCTGCATATATCGATATTTAGTATACAACAGATTCTTCTTTGATTTCAACGCAAATTGGCCAAATTTCAAAATTATTATGGTGTTACTGTTTATTATTTTCTTCTTCACCTTCGACTAACCATTGAGCAAAATTATCTAATCTCTCTCTTTCTTCTTTATCGGCTTCATCATCATCCGCCAAAGCATTTATTCCACCTGATTTACGGAATCTCTCTTTCCCTGTGTAAATACCTGCGTAAATCTACATATATACGAGATATCAGCTTTGATCTGTGATAAATCATGAATAGAAGGGACGTAAATGAAGCAGGTGTAACGGGTCGTCAAGAAATGAATTGACTTACGACTCTGCCATCAAAATACCTATTATTCATTTTCAACACACATGCCTGAGCCGCTACTGAATCCTTGAATTTTATGGTCATGACACCATCTTCCTCTTTCTGCGATTGAGGGAAAACATTCATCAGCTTTACAATTAGAGTTCTAGACGTTATAGCCGATACATGTACTTACATCATACAATACGACACTTGTCACCGTTCCGAGCGTCTCGGCCTCGTCTCTCACTTCCTCTTTCAATTCGAGCAATACTCCAGGATCTTTTTCAAGATCTTCCAATGTAAACATCCCTTTTAGCACTACAACTCGGTTGAATCGGTTTGACAAGGGTGCTGGAGCACCTCCAAGAGGTGCAGCAGGATCATCTGAATCGTCATCAGAGTGCCAAGATATTTTACTGTACGACAAAGTCAATTGTTAGCCAATCCAGTCGTCTAGGCAGGATATTATGGTGTGACCTGTAGTGTCTCAACATACATTTACAGAGATTGCTGTTATACTCACCTTTGCATAGTTTTTATTCTTTTTGACATTTTATGTTTTTCTTCTGCTGATAATTTTTTCTTTTCTTGTCTTGGATAAGCATGTTCTGCTGAATCTTTTTTATGTTCAACATTGTGTTTTTCATTTTGTTTTTCTTTATTTTCATATTCTGCAATTTTTACTTTCATATTACCATAACCTGAACCTAATTCTAATTCTGTATCATCTAATAAAGTTATAGCTAAATTGACTGAACCTTCTTTGAAATACATAATCAATGCATCACCTTTGAATTTACCTGTTTCATCATCATAATATAATTTTATTCTTGGTTCACCTTCATCATCTATCAATAATACACCTGCTTTGGAAAATACTGAAGCTAATAATTCAACTGTAGTATTAGGCGGTAAATTACTAACCCAAACTGCTGTTTTTTTAGGTGCTGATCCTCCTTGTTGTTGTTGTTGCGACTGCTGCTGTTGACCAGAAGATGAAGTACTAGCTCCATTCGAATCATTGTTATTGCTATTACTGTTTAATGTGTTTGAGGTATAATCTTTTTCACCCTTCTTACGTTTTCTGTTTCGTTTTTCATCTCTAGCAACAACTGCATTTGCTGGCGTCTGTACAAATGAGGGATCAGTTCCATCTACACAAGCTTCATACGTGAATATTTGACAACGACTCACACTTTCATCGACGCCTGCTACAGAATAAGCTGCCTGCTGTGCTTTCCATAATTCCTCATCAATCTGAGACAAGAAATGTCGTCAGCATATCTTGGCAAGAAATATGAAAAAGTATGAGGTGAAATGTGAACACACTAAAGGAATCCATGCTTGACCTGTCCATTCGTATTCCGTACCATCCTCATCTTCGTATTGCCATTTTCCAGCGGTCTTGTCGAAATGAACTCTTGGATCTTCTTCGAATTTACCGGGAATAGGCGCATTTGCAGGCATCTTGAGCAAACGAGTGAATTGATTCTTGACTTTTTCCTGACAGAGATGATGATAAGATTGAAGGTGAGAAAGGGTGAGCCAGTCTTGCAATTATCTAGATGATATTATGGGAGGTTGTAACATTCAAGTGTGATCCATGATTTTATGTTTTTGTTAACTGTTAACAAAGTAAAGGATATATAGAACATCGATAACACGTCATATTTGGACCACGTGTATTTGATTCCGCTGTCCTCCACATACAGTCAACCAAGCTGGACATCGGATTCCGGTCATTTCAAAAGCATTTAGCATTTCAGTCTTTGAACATTTCTTGCTATTCTTGCTGATCTTACTATCTGTTATCTTTATACCCTTCAACCTACCCTGCTCTTGAAAGAGCAATGTAAAGACAGGTGCAGGAGACCAGTTTTGTCTCCAAGCACTGCCAACAGAGGTATATCAACAATCTATTTGTGTACTATACCATTCATCACCTCTCTCCAGCTTACTTTGGGTAACCGCGCGCGACGGTCATATCGATAAAAGATAATAAGATCATACCAAGAATAAACGCGGTTCTGATAATCACAAAATAACGCTATTTACTCGACCCTCAACATTCGATAACATCCATAAGACCTTTCTTACATACCCCGAAACTCCTCATCTATATCCTCTCGCTTGAAATATCTTTCAACATGCATCGGTTAACGAAAGCCCGGTCACAGCATTTCGCTTCTTCACCTAGAAAAACAAATTCACCTTTAATAACAAAACATACTTTATATAATGGTAAACATCCACCTAAAAGACGTAGATTAGGTTCAGAAACGTTCTTTATATCAAGATCTATTCAAACTTCAGAAAGTGATTCTGAAAATGATGATGATAATAGTGAAATAGATGATGAATTACCCAAAGCTGAAAGTTCAAATTCACATTCAAAATCAAGAAGTAGAACAGTAAATTCTTCTTCTATGTTGCCATTAAGTTCTGAAATAGGTCAACAAACTATAAATAAAATATCAAAATCCAATAATCGTAAATCAATATCAACAGCAAGGAAATCTCATTCAAATACCAACACCAATAGAGGTAAAGGTAAAGCCAAAGCCGAAAATCAGAATGCCACGTATATCAATGGGAATGGACATGATGTTTTTGGTAGTGAACCTATAAATGATCATGAAGATGAATACGGGTCATCATCAACTAGTCCTAGAAAGAGGAAAAGATCACATATGGATCCTGATTCAAGTGTTGATTCAGGCAGTTGGATCGAAATGGATGAAGATGAAGAAGAACCCGAATTTATTGCAGAAAGTAAGGTGCATTTCTCTGTTTGATACAAGTGGTCACTGATATATCAATCTGTAAACATAGGTGATCAACATTTGATAGACTCAGCTCCAGCATACGCATTGCATCGTCTGCGGAAGGCTGAACTAATCAGGTTATGGAAAGTTGCTGGGATGTGGAATCAAGAGGATGATGCTGGTTCCGTTGCCTCCGTGGATGACGAGAATGATGCTGGTATGGGTAAAAAGGATCTTGTAGATGGTCTGATAGCGGCAGTAAGTTGCAATTCTGTTCTATATGTAAACCTGCGGTAGTCATTGGCTGAACACCCAGTCCTTTTTCAGAGAAAACCCTTTGATCGTTTGATATCGCCTTTACCGTCATCACCCAGCAGAATGTCACCTCGCCGCAAGGCCACCATCGATTCTGTAACTGAAATGACAAGACTTCGATCTTCCACTTCATCATCCCATTATCATTCACCATTTTCCTCTTCTTCTTCAGGTAATCGCCCCATACGAGGACGTCCAGTCAAAGATTTGGAAACTACTCCTAAAGCCAATCCTCGAACAAGGTCTAGAGTTAGATTAGCAGAAAGCACGTTAGTTCGGACAGCTCCAAGACGAACGAAAGACAGAAGAAAGTCCATGATCAAAAATAACTTCATGGGGAGAAGTAAGAGCATGGGAGAAGAGAAAGGCGATAAGAAAGCTAGGTTTGGTGATGATGTGAAGAGTCCCGCCAAAGCGCTGAAAGAGTAAGTTTCCTCATCTTGCTTTAACAAACAATAGTTACCATCAATTGAGCTGATGTGAAAGGATAGTCGTAGAACAAGACGTTCTTCGACTCTCTCTTCGGCATACACTACAACAGATACTTCACAGAATGGCGATTCTCCTGCACCTCGAGATACACCACGTCGTATACGGAAACAAGCTGGCCCTCGCGGCTTCACTCCAGCACGTCGAACACAAAAATCACTGCCTCCAAACAAACCTTCCGGTGAAATGGTCAATGGACATATGGAAAGTGTAGCCGACGAAGTAGAGGGGGATACTGAAGACGATGAACCTACACCCATAGTCAATAGACTCCGATCTCGCAGCGGACGCGGCAGCTTCGTCAAGGAAATGTCCAGTGAAGTAGACGCGGATGACGAAGACAACGAGGATGATTTAGAAGTAGACACTCTGACTGTTCAAGACGATGATTCCCCTGCTACTTCAAGAAAGTTACGAAGTCGCGACAAGTCCACTCAGTCGGGTACCTCAATTGCCAGCTCCAAAAAAGGTAAAGCATTGCCAACCAGAGGAGCCAAGAAAAAAGCTATAGAAGCTTTGAAAGGTGGAGAAAGCGATACAGAGATGGAAGTCGACGAAGATATAGTGGCTACTAGTGGAGAATTAAGCGGAACGCATGATGAGGATATGGAGGAAGAAGAGCAAGAGGATGAAGGTCAACCTGCTACACCTCCACGTCCACGTCGGTTAACTCGAAAATCTTCCCGTCATACAACGGTAAACAACGGTTCTGATGAAGATGAAACCGCTGGACCTCCCGAATCGGACCTTACAGTAACAGCTGATTCTCCGTCTCCAGAACCTGAAGAAGACATTCTCGCTACTCCCGGTCAAGTACATACAACACGATCAGGAAAAGCTTTTGGTGTTATGCAAAGTCGTAGAAAAAGGCTTAGGCAAGAAGCTCGAGATGACCCTGACATGGATGTCGATGATGAGGAGGACGAAGAAGAGGAAGATGAGGAAACCGATGAGGATGATTCATTCGAAACCGGTATGCTAATTATCACAATCCCTATCAAGAAACCATGCTGATTTATGCGCTTGCTTCCTAGATGTCGATTTAACTGATGCAACTATCTCATCATTAACGCGATTACTTCGAGACGAGCTTGTTCAGATGTGCGAATCACGCGGAATCGAAGTTGGAGGTACTAAACCTCAATTAGCGAAAGCGTTGATAGATTGGAGGGATGAACAGAAACGACCTTCTTCATCAACACCAACAATACATTCTGATCCATCTTCACAAGCTACAGCTAAACCCACATCATCCTCAAAATCGTCAGGTACTACAAATAACAGAACCAAAAAATCAAAATCAAATAAAAAGATTATACATGCTATTGGATCAAATGTACATGTTCCAGGTAAAACTACACCTGTATTACTTAGAGATCACATTCACGCTACGGATCCTGCTACTCCACCCATTTCAGATGAAT
This sequence comes from Kwoniella dendrophila CBS 6074, assembly GCF_036810415.1. Lineage (NCBI taxonomy): Eukaryota > Fungi > Basidiomycota > Tremellomycetes > Tremellales > Cryptococcaceae > Kwoniella > Kwoniella dendrophila. Next base: position 1,218,264 of record NC_089483.1, read on the forward strand.
CTAATAAACCTATTGCATCTGAAGCAGAATTAAATCTAGATTTACAAGAATTAGGCCTAGAAGATAGTATTATAAAACCTTCTCAATTGACTAAATTGGAAAAAATCGGTAGTGGTGGTTTCAAAGAGTAAGTCATTCTAATCATCCCACCCTCGTGTAGGTAAATTAGCTCATGTGGAATATACCTTAGCGTCTTTGTGGGTAAATTGAGAGGTCGAAAGGTAGCTATTTCGGAATTTAGAGGACATCTATCAGAAAGTGAGTGGTGGCCTGTGATCGAATACGACTCTGTGGCTAATCCCACTTTATCTTTAGTGGATATCCGAGAACTTAAGCTACTTGCAGAATTCAGTCATCCAAATATCGTTCGATTTGTAAGTTGTTTTGGAACGGTGGTACGAGTCTCTAATACTTACCTGATCCTCCATAGCGTGGTATCTGCATACCGGAAGATACAACCCATGTTCCATGTATGTTAGTTAGTGAATTATGTGAAAATGGTGATTTATTTGATTATATTGTAAGTAACCGCAGTGTAAATACACGATCACAAACATCACGGCGCTAACCGCTCCTATCAACTTCATAGCGAAATGTACCCTGTCCAAGTCTAAGAAGAGTGTTGAACTTAATGTTGGATATAGCAAGGGGATTAGAATATTTACATACTAGGAAACCGTCAATTATACATAGAGATTGTAAATCCTCCAATATATTGATAAACAGATCAGGTCAAGGTAAAGTTGGTGATTTTGGTTTAGCTAGAGTCAAAAATTCAACAAGATCAATGATTAGAAGTTTAGTTGGTACCGTCAATTGGCAAGCACCAGAATTATGGCATCCACATCCTAGATATGATTATAAAGTTGATGTATTCTCAGCTGGTATGGTTTATTGGGAAATGATGTCTGGTTGGATTGGTGATAAAGTGAGTCTAGGCTGTCTTCCTCTAGATCAAGGTATTATATATGCTGACTGTGGATAAATAAACTAGAAATATCCTTGGGAAGGACATAATGAACATTACATTTACGATGCAGTTGGAACAAAACATAAACGACCCTCTGTAGCTGGATTGAGAAAACATTGGGGTGATGAACCTGTCAATTTGATGGAAAGAATGTGGCATCAAGATCCAGCTGAAAGACCTACTATGACAGATGTCGTAAATGATTTAGAAAGTTTGATTGCTGAATTGCGATAAAATCGTATCAAATATCTTGATTTCAACAAGTGGTATGTTGTGCCCTACTTTTTGCTTTTTTAACAACATTTTTACAACATTACAAAACACGTTACTTGCTTTTTTCTTTCACACATTTTACGCCTTTAGTTTGGGGTCGCGCTCTCCCATTCATGACATACTGCATTTACGCATTACATCCAGTTACCTTTTGTATATTACTATCATGTATGCATGTTTCCTTCATCATGTCTGAATTTGACATTATGATAATACCCGCGGCGCTATGTAAAATCAAAGGTGCCACCGTAGGTTAAATGAGGAACCCAAACAAAATAAGCTGTAGATGGACATTCAACCAATAATAAGTCCGTAATTTCCCGACATTTAAACAGTCAAGAGGCGGATTCAATTATCATTATAATCCCATCAATGATATTCCACCAGTCAAATCGTAGCAATAAGAATTAAAGTCATCAAATCATTACTTTATTGCTTTGAGATAGACATATACATTTGCTACCTACAACTCATCATCTTCAGCTCTACACCTTAGCTTCATCTTCACCTCAAAAATCCTCATCAAAAATGGCTATTGAAAACCAACAAAATGCTGCTGCTCCTGCAGTAGAAGAATCAACATCACTCTTCTCAAGTTTAGTTTCATTCTTCGTACCTACGTGAGTATATCGACTGGACATATATCATCAACAGAGATTTCGCGTTAGCAGGAAAGAATATAGCATTAAGCGGGCTTAGGGGATCTAGCTCTTTGGTAAAGAAGGCCGTAAGCGATTTAAATGGGATCTTTGATTGGCAAATATAAGGAGGATTAAGAGATCAATTAGTCAGATCCGATCATGGTATAATACTTGAATGTTGAAATGACACGGGATAGTCATTGATCAATAATAGGTCCACTACGATCATGGAATCTTCGGAAGGGATAAAAATAAATCGATGGGATAGAAAGAAATCGTTTGCGATATAGATATAAAATATACATCACGGCGGAGAAAAATCGTTGCGAATAATTTACATTTTGAAGAATCGGCAATTAGCTTGGAATACCTTATGACTGACAGTATCTTTCTTTTGTTCGTAATCAATATAGCGCTCACGCCGAAGCACCAGAAGAATCCGAGGAACCAGCTGAAGAAGGTGGTGATGAACCAGCAGAAGAAGAGGAAGAGGAAGAAGAGGAACCAGAGGATGTAAGTTGTTGATGAGGGATCAGTTACGACTGTTTATGCTAATCGCATATATCTCTTCATCCTCTCCATGAATATTCACAATATATTACAATCATCAACTTCATCATTGAATGTCCCGGTTTGAACTAATTCGTAACCTCCTTCAACCACAACTTTACCATCTTGCTTCTCTTCATGCTTCTATCAACCACTCCTCCCAACTATTTCTGCACAACATTGGTCATTGATTGATAACGCTTATTCAACTTCACGTATATAACTCAACACCTCTCAATTCCAACCACTTTTACAACCGCATAAAATTTGAAAATACACAGGTCGCTCCAGCAATCAGAGAAGAATGTGAAAAAGGTCAATGTGCTGAACACGTACACCATTTCGCACATTGTCAAGAAAAAGTAGAAGCTGGAAACGGTTTCCCAGGTGAAGATTGTGTTGAAGAATTTTTCCATGTTTTACACTGTGTTGATGTGAGTATATATGATCTTTCTTTGCTTTTCTCGTTTCTCATTTGGTGTACTTCCATTGGCCGTCCGATTAGTAAGAGAATATCGGGATTGGCTGTATCACACTTTGTCTACCTTTGAACTTGAATATGAGAAAAAGAAGAAGGAGAAGACGAGACGTTACATGTTTCAAAGTCAAAGGGATAGAAGATGTAATGAGCATAGCACGGTTTAGAATCAGTATCAATCGTTCTATGTATAACGTTTGGTACGGGATTTTCAGTGCGTTTGAAAGGGGGAAGAGGGATTGGTTGACGAATAAGACTTAATGACATTCATTACTGGAAGCGAAAGCGGAAGCGACAACGGTTATTGGATTTTATGGCACTGTTGCTGCATATCCACTATACATAACGTACCAGTGCTAACCAGAATGTTGATATCATCTATAGGCCTGTTCTGCACCAAAGATCTTCAAAAAACTCGCCTAGATCAATCGGTTTAGGTCAACGTTTCACATGGGAAATCCAATCATGAATATAGATGTTTGATGGGTTTTGGAAGGGGGTAACTACATACATAGCATTAATATGCAAATCTTTTCACATTCACATTCCTGCCTGCCATTATTCAATCGTTGTGTGATGTGGAATCATTCCTTGAATGACTACCGTAACAGCATACAAAGATGTGTATGTGTCCGGTTTTCCCGTGAAAATGGACATTGATAACAGATCAAGTCACAAAAAGAATAACTTATAATCCGCACAGAATTGCTCAGCATGAAAGTGACTCTTGAAGCACAAGAGGTAGTCACTGTAGTTCTCTCTTGACACGGTCCTAAAACGCTTCATCTCTTGTGAGAGCAGCTCACCATTGTGAAGATGTCCTGTTTATAAAGACCACACCCATCACTCCAATTCATAGAAGTTTGCATATACCCTATCTAAGCAGGAATGGGACGCTAGCTCGTTGTCACAATGATAAGCAGACGTTTGTCTTCGCTAATCCCATTGACACGCTGTAGCAAGTCCGATGAACCGGTAACTTATTTTACAGTAAATGACTTGTTGGGTGGATTCACCTCCACTTCAAGGCGCAAGATTGTTGAAGTATATATACCGTAGGTATGAAGAGAATGTACAAGCTTGTTTGTACATCGTTTTTCGTCTCGTGTTCAGTTCAGCTTTTCAACCAAAAGACCTCCTCACGATGTCGAGGTTTGCAGGACGAGGTTTAGACAAACTATGGTTTGCATTCTGTGGTGTAAGTACGAAACTTGTATCTAGGTAAACACGCTATCCCTGTAAGCTAATTCGAGGTCGATCTATTTTATCTTTACATATAGCTTCATATCGTATGTTTGGAACTACTGTCGAATAAGACATGGAGCTCATTGATATACTTTAAAAATGGCTAATGAATGACATTGAACTTGTTTTTTTATTTATTTTGTCATTCTAGCCAATAACGATATTGTTAGATCTGCAAACTATTTATCCAAAACATTGGCTAGCTGATACACAATTATCAAGATTATTTGAATATTCAATTTCTTTAGCTAGAGATCCAATCTTAGGTGGTGCTTTATCAAACTCGAAAGAATTCCTTTGGTTAAAATATTTCTTATATTTGGAAGGTTTTTTCCAATTACCTTGTTTCATAATTGGTGCTTGGGGTTTATGGTATAGTAAGTTTAAAAAATTCATCCCTTAACTTTCTATAATATAATGATATTTGCGAATACTTAAGCTGACCTACTCAAACAATCATCCACTTAGATGACAAACGAGTTTATCGTAAGTCCCTTACTAATATATCCCTTGATTATTGATTGAAGGTTTAAAATGCTAATATAAAATTTATTTGTTCTTATCGTTCAGCTCTTCTCCTAGCTTACGGTGCTTCAACAGCTACAACACTCATACCGTGCTTAGGTGCAATCTTCACATCCGAACCAAGTCCACCTTTTACCACCAGAGAAATTGTCACTTTGTTGAGTGAATATATACCTTTTTTACTTATTCCATTAGGAATGGCAATTGACATGGGTCTAAAATTGGTTAAAATCGTTAACGTTTCTCAAGATAGAAAAACCATATAGAATGAGCTCATTAAAACAATGAGATTTAGAAAACAATGGAGAATAGCAAGAGCTTGCCGAAAAGCGGAATATGGGATAGACAAATATGACATGATGCATGTATGATCTACTACTGGTCACCATTAGACAATTTCATTTCTACTATACCATTCCACATTTTCTCGTTGATCTTTGTAGCTTTTTCTAATGAAGATTTTAACCTTTTATTCTCAGCTAACAAAGATTCAAATTGATCTTGCTCAATAGCATTTCCTTTTCCACCTATTAATGATTTTTTAGATTTCGGACCTAGATCATCCAATTGAGATAATAAAGTTGATGAAGAGATTGACGAAGATACATTATTTTGTGGCAATTTAATTACAACTTGATGATTTAAATTTAAATTCTGTTTTGATGATTTCGTTCTTTCAAAATTTTTGATTTCCATTATAGGATATTCCTCTAATATGCTAGTTTTGTTTCCTCCTCCAGTATTAGAGTTATTATTGTTGATAGATGCAAATAGATCTACTGGTTTTAACATTGTTGATAAATGTGTTATTGGTCCTTGATGTGAATTTAATGTGCGTAAATGCTGATTTGAAGGTAGTGAATATAAATTGATTGAACCGTCTTCACAACCAATTAGTAATATCGTTGAAGATAACGATAAAACCATTGAAGTTATCTTAGATTTCAATTTTATGATTGATCCACCATCTATTTTTATTGGTATACTTGAATTTCCACCTCCACCTACAGCTTCGAATCCTAGAGGAGAAGAAGATCTGTCCTCTAATGACGTTATTCCATTCAACCCTTTTCTTCTAAATAATGGTATATGATAAACATCTCCTTGTGTAGTAGATACGTAAAAGAACCTTTCGGATGGATCTATAGATAAACATGTTGGGGCACACGATGAAGGCAAAGTGAATGTAGCTAATAAGGGGAATGGTGGATGTAACGACCACATCTAAGAGGACATCCATATCAAATTTAGCGATACTGCAGCTCGATTTTTACTCGGAAATAACTCACCTTCACAGTACCGTCGTCTGAACAAGTCCAAACCCTTCCGCCCATACTTCCATTCAATTTACCTAGACCTACACTTCTTACAGCTAAAGTATGATCATTCAATGTACCATAGGGTTTCAAAGACAATGCTTGATCACCTTCAGGATCAATTAACCTTGAAATCAAGAATAAATGCGTTGAGGAATCTAATGAAGTCGATATTAAGATTTGAGAATCCGTTGTAAACGTTAATGAAGTCAAGGATCTATAATGTGCTGTGAATGAAGCCAACAATAATCCTGATGAGATCTGTCGTGATATGTGCAGTCAGTTAGGATCATTCAGGATGCGCACAGCTCGTGAACGAAGGTTACAAACTAACCTCCCATAAATATATTTGACCGTTTAGTGAACCTGCTACAGCCCATAAACCGTTTGGAGATACAGTAAAACAAGTCATTTTTTCAGGTAAATGTATCTTCGTATGCATTTGATCCTGTTCGAATACACTCTCACTGTTTAGTATTTTCTTTGAGAATCTCGTAGCGTAGTCGAACATATAAAACGGAATTTGGTTCATCTGTGAAAACTCACCTTCTGCCATGCCCAGACATTCAATATACCTTTACCTTCTTGAACAGCAAACACACCACCGCCTTGGCCATTCTGACTTTGTACATGACCTAGAGAGTTTGGATAACTTGCGGAGTTCTTGAAGGATTGTATAGGTGTAGATGTTAGAAGATCATGGTAATGAATTGAAGGTGTCGATTGTTGTCTACCGGATGTCGAGGAAGATGGATCTGTCGAACATGCCGATAAGATCAATTCTTGAGGTGCCATTATGAAAGATGTGTTTTCGGATATCCTGCTCCTAATAGATATTCTACAGTGTATATGTGTGAATTGTTTGGGGTTATATGATAGAAAGAGCCTTCACCATGATATCCTCAGTGAAGCTTTCTATCGCACGAACTTTTGATTTATTTGTTCAACTTTTTGGTCAAGCACGTGGTGTAAATGCGGAGATCATTTCAAGTCCGGGATCAACTTGATGTACGTTTAGCGTCATTAACAGTTCACGAACCTAAGTTATCTTTAAGGATTTTAATCATTATGACTTTCAACATTACTAGTTCTGAAATATCTTCATATCGAATCGCTCTCATGACAATATGCTGCGATCACAGCAGCTAACCGCAAATGCCGAAGTGATTAAACAACCTGGAGCCTATGATCTGTTCCCTCAACCAGCTGTATCATCATGGTTAGATGGAATTCAAGCTAAAATTCAAAAAGGGTTAAATCCACCTGACAGTCCAGGTCCATCAAGATCACCTTCACCTATACTGGAAGATGAGATAGTAGTGGAGCAACCAATAGCGGAATTGCAAGAGATTGACCGGCCTCAGATTGTCAAAGATGATGCGGCTCAGCTATACGATGAAGAGGAAGATTTCGGCGAAGATTTCGATGAAGATGATGAAGATCTCGAAGCAGAATATAACGAAGATGAAGATTTTGAAGCAGAGTATATAGAAGATGGTGAAGATCAAGATCAGGATCAGGGTCAAGAAATAACTGAAGAAGCGCAAGAAGAAACATCAACACCTGCGAACGAACCACTTTTCATGATGTATGGTGATGATGAAGAAGAAGAAGGAGAAGATGTGCCGCAGGAAGCAGATGAAAAGGTAATGCAAGAAGAACATGAAGAAGAAGAAGAAGAAGAAGAAGAAGAAGAAGAAGAAGAAGAAGAAGACGAGATATTTGAATCTAATTCCCAAGATGAATATGATCCTGCACACGGAATTATTCCTGAAGGAGACAATGCAGCTTATGTAGGATCAGATGGTGATGTATATGGAGATGAAGGCGAGGTGGAAGAAGAAGATGAAGAAGAGGAGGAGGAGGAGGAGGAGGAGGAGGATGAGGAGATGGAGGAAGAAGAGGAAAATCCAGAGGATCAGTATGAACAATATGATCAGAATGAAGTCATGGACGATGAGGACGAACAGGAAAACATAATACAAGACGGACAATCAGATGACGGTATAGAATATATGGGATCATCCGAGTCACCAGCTTCGATACCTGATCTGATCTCAAATCAAGCTTTATCTCCACCAAATAACCTTTATCCAACTTTACCTACACCACCACCAGCAACTTTCTTCGAATCTGATGCAACATTCCAATCTGAAGACCAAGTCAACCAATTATCTGCTTTTTCAGAAGATGCTATCGATCCGACTCTTTTAGCTCAAATCGTTCAACAAGTCCATGAGGCTATGCCTGAAGATAATGCCGGTCCTTCCGCCTTCATTGAGCCTCAACAAATAGAAGAACAGGAATCGATACCAATCGATCCTACTCTATTTGCTGACACTGCGCCTGATTACAACCAATTTCAACAACCCGAAATACAATATACAGATGTGCAGCAAGAGAATCAGGGCTACGAATACCAAGATCAATCACATGAAGAAGGAGATTATGCTCAATATGACGATGAAGAAGATGAGCTCGACGAAGGGCAAAGTCAAAATTCATACGGTATGTTCACAGACGGTTTCTGAGTGATAGCTCGACTGATTTTTTTCAATAAAACAGCAGATGAAGATGAAGATCAAGAGGAGAAAGCCCAAACCAATAAACCTATGCTCACTGAGGTCATCGAAATTGGTTCTTCATCAGATGAGGATGAGGATGAGAAGTATGATGATGATGGGGAAGAAGAGGGAATAGAGGAACACGAAGAAGAGGAGGAGATTGAGTATCATAGTCAACAGAATCACAGTTTCGAAAAGCAGGAGGAGAATGCAGCTGGTGTGAACGAAGAGAGTCAACTCAAAATCGAAAATACACATCAGGAACCAGAAATCGATCTTGAAGAGGAGGAGGATACAGACGTATACGGAGAGATACTTGTAGAAGCAGATGATTTGATCAAGCAAGATTCGCAAGATGACCAAGCTAGCCTGTCCTCGAAAGAGGTAGCAACTCCACAGGAAGCTATATTGTATGATGGTGAAGTAATCGAAGATAGGGAATCTGTTAGCGATCCAACAGATGGAAACGGTATGTTCGGGTCTTGCTTAGCACAGATCTTATCGAGCTTTATTGATAAATCTTACTTAGCTACATTACCATTCGACACCCCTTTCACCATTGATGATTCTATGCAAGTGGATCAATTCGACATTATGCAAACTACCGAAGTCGAGGAACCGATTGAGGTCAATGAAACACCTGCCGCTCAGCTCCTGACAACCGATCCCGTACCTATAACAATGATCGAAACCTTCATTACTGAAGCACTCGAAAGCACTCACCCCGGTATTGGCGATTTAGTTGCGGAAGAACGGGAACTATCAGCACAAGCAGAACAATCTACAGCTGCTCAAGAGGAAGGCCTGACCATTCCTGAAGTAACGGATGAGTTCACTGTTGATGTTAATGCAAAAAGCTCCGAATTGGAAGACGCCAATTTCAGCCCTCTTCATACGCCCATACCACAAAGCATTAATCAGCCTTTTACCGGAGACGATTTTGTTGCATTCGATAATTCAGATAGTCTTGCTCCATCCGGTGAAAATAGTACCACTCAAACACCATCAGTAGATCCGATCATCAAGGACTTTGCTATCGCTTTACAGAGTCAAGCTACAGATCAGGAAGCCGTTGAAGAGGAGCCAGTCTTGTCGGAAGATGTAGTCATGGAGGAGCCGACCGATCAAAAAGATGCGTCATCGATTCCAGCATCTGCAGTACTTGACCAACCTATCATGCCCCAAGAAACGGATGTACAACCTCAAATCGATGAAACACCTATCGACAATTCTTTTACATTGCCTGACCCTAAGGCTTCACCGCCAAGTGCTACTACCTTGATGCCCATCGTACCTCACGATGTCCGACCCTCTATCGACAGATCCCCTTCTTTGGCTGTGGAACCACCTGAACACAATCCTGTCCCAGAAGATGTGCCGATTTCTGCAGTTTCGAGATCAAGTACACCTACAGCACTACCAGATCCAACGAAGCCTCCACCCAATACCTCAGCTGTACAACCACTTGACATACATACCATGATACCTCTGCAACACTCAACTCCCTCATTGGTAGTCGAGATACCTCAAGATCCCAATCCAGCCGAAGTTCCTTCGGCCGCTCCTTCACGACCTGCCACTCCGCCTGTTCTTCCTGATCCAAGCTTACCCGCCGCTGATACATCAGTGATCGCTCTTCTCGACCCGCACGATCTTCAACCGCATCCACCATCGTCTCCTTCTCTCATAGTCGAGCCACCAGGAAGAGATCCTGTGCCATCAGACATTCTTTCCGCTCCTACCACAAGAGCTGCTACACCAACCGACCTACCTGACCCTGCTTTACCTCCACCTGATTCTTACCTCGAAGCTCCTATAACTCCTCATCAACTCACACCAGCTGAAGAGATACAAACACCATCACTTTTGGTAGAAGCAGCAACTACATCTCCAACCCACTCGATGTCACGCAATCCGTCTAATCTTGGATCACTTGTTGCTCCTTCTGAAGCCGATGCGATGAGTGAGGACAACGACGATGATATTCAGGTTCACGTCAGATGGACTGAACCTGCATCGTCCACTTACCCAGTTCTATCAATACAGGAGGATGGCGATGTAGAAATTCACCAACCCGATAATGGTCAAGAGCTTGACGAAGATACAGGGAGAACTGAAGAAGCCTCCTTCACCAAATCTTCTGAATCAGAAGATGCAGTCCCGGAAAATGAGCAAGAAATAGCTCAACCAGATATGGCCATCCGAGATGATGTATCTGAGGAGGAAATAGTGGTAGATGTCAAGCGTATAAATCCATCCGATCGAGAAGAGTCGTCCAGCTTGGAAGCTGGAGAATCAGAACGTGAAGAAGCAGAGAAGCTTGCTCAATCGCAAAACATTAGCAATCCATTGGAAACACAAGATGAACCTGACAGTCTCGATGAACCTGCCAAGGATCAAGACGATAGCGTAGGGCAACAGGACATCAGCCCAGCTCCTCTGGATAAAACCTTCAATGAGCAAGACGATAACGTGTCGCATGAGGACCCTTCGCTTTCCTCAGATACGTTAAGCAAAGACACAAGTCCTGTTCCACATGATGAATCGCTTCCGGCTAGTTCGTCGACTGTACAAGAACGATCTGACGAAGAGAAGACAGAAGTAGGCTCTCCAGTAAACGAAAAACCTCCATTCCTACCACACGTAAGCGATTCAGCTATAATGCGTTTATTCCATCGTCATGGTTCACCTAGTAATGCCTCGGCTGCACCGGGTCCCGGTCCAACAACTGCCACTCATCGACGGACTCGCTCAAAAGCTCAACCTTCAAATTCTCCAGCGCTAGAACCACCTGCTACTCGGTCACACTGCTACTATGAAAAGCTCAGGGTCAACGACGACGACCTAACAGCTGTCATCCTCGTGCCCCACTGTACCATCCTTGATCCTAAACAGCTCGAACAAGAGAGTTCCAATCTTGAGGGTCGGTCAACTGAGGAAGAAGAGACAGAAGCTAGAAAATCACAAATGGATCATGAGCATGCAATATTGGTCCCTCAACTTACAACTAAAATACGACGGCTAGTTGGAGCTCAAATTTTCGATGAAGGTCAATGCTATATTCTTTACGCTAAAGATGATGCCAGATTATCGGAAGAAGATTTAGCTCATACACCCAGAGGTACACCAAATCGTGGATATAGGAAACGGAAATCCATGGGCGGTAACGCGAGTCGACTTAGTAGTGAAGCAGATGATGGAGATTCCAACATTTCTATAAAGGTGGAAGAATACGCTACCCCAGTCAAAAATAGATCGACCATGTCACCGCCAGCTACCAGAAGTGCTAGAAAACGAGCAACAGCATCAGCATCTGTCGAACCGGATGCAGATACAAATACCACTCCCGCAAAAAGAGGTCGAGGTGGTAGACCTTCAAGTGCAAGAAAAGCAAAAGGTAGAGAATCTTCAATTATCTCAGATGCAGGTAGTAGAAGATCAATCACCGCTTCCCCTGGTCCAGGACTTAGACGATCTGCTAGAATGTCTGTAGCAAGAGGCGAAGATATTCCAGAAGGAGAAGAAGATGCTTCCACTGCAGACGATAACGAGGAAGAAAACAAATCGACTACTGCTTCTCCCGCTCCCAACTCTCAAGGCTCTTTGTCACCTGCCAAAACTCAACCAAGAAGATCAACTCGAAAATCTCTAAGAGGTAGACAAGCTACACCTACCCCCGAGCCTGAAATTACAATTACTCGAGTACAAGAAACAGAAGAAGCTGAAGCAGGTACTGAGACTGAAACCGAAACTGCGCCTGTCAGTGAGACCGTCACACCGACTGTTTCATCTATCTTACAGTCTCCACGGAAGACACTGTCAGCAGCAAGTAAGCAAGATGAAGCTCCTTACAGACCTGAAAGCGATGACGAGGAAGAGCAAGATCCAACCGATATTGCCCCTCCTTCTTCGACTAGATCAACATTCAGTATTGAAATACCTACTAGCAGAAAGAGAAAATCACGAGTTTCTGATGTGAATGATGAAGTACAAAATGAAAGTAGTAGTACTGTCAGTGGTATGGATGAGAAGGATACTACCGAGGGAAAGGAAAATGATGCAAATACAGATTCACCAAGAGAAACCAGAAGTATGAAAAGAAGAGCAATAGAAAATAGATTGATTCCTGGTACACCTATTCCTGAACCTCTACCATCATCTCCTGAAGAAAACTCAAAAAATGATGAAGAAGATGAAGATATTGAAATTAAGACTGACACTTCACCCACTGCACAAAGAACTTTGAATAGATCTGAAAGTTGGGGTGGAAAGATATGGAGAAAATTCGGATGGGGAAGAGGGTAAATCAACGATTGACATTCAATTTCACTCTCACAAAATATTTTGTAACGAAGAGAGGAAGGTTTTTCTTTATCTTGATTGATTTTCTTGTATATTTATGTACATAGTTCCTTTCTTGTTTCGTGTCCAAGTAGCGTGCCCATATAAAATTTAATGCAATAATTCATCATTGATCATATCGTCATCATAGGATATTAAGCTACTATACAAGTTTACCAAAAGAGAATATGATTGTCCAGGTATAAATTGAAAAGCATGATATAAAACATTATATAAACAAACCACGTACAATTACAAATAAAGACTATATAGCATCAAGTTACCTCTCCCCCGCACCAATACTGAATTAATCAACAAGATTGTCTATCAACAAATCATGTTCTGGCAGATACTCTTCTTCTTTCACCTGAACTTGTAGTTTGCGTTATAGATGATTTCAATTCCTTCTTGAGTTTCCAATCGTTTGCTAAATTTTTAGCTCTAATTAAACCCAAGACAGCTATACCAACAGATTTGAAAGATTTTTTTGGTTTTCCCGCTATAGATAATTCAGGTTCTTGCCCATCAGGATAAGCCATTTGAGAAATCATTTTTAATGTAGATTGTTGATCTAAACTCATTCCACCAATTAACAGTAATAAATATCTTTTTTGTAATGATAATGAATTTCTAAATGTTGATTCTCTTGTAAATTTAGCTTTTAGATATTTGATTTGTGTAGCCAAGTTACGTGATTGGGTTTTGAAATGTTGTTTCTGATCTATCATAGCTTGAGATAAACCATTTTCGCATTCATGATTTGATTTCCAACTTTCCAATTGATCAGATTTCTTTTGAACGTCATCTAGCTGTCTACTAGTATATTTTTCAATTTCTTTCGCTTCTTTGAGTTCTCGTTCCAAAGCTTTCAGTTCAACTTGATGCTTTTCAGCGGTGTTATTTTGCTCATTTTTCAATGCATGAAGTTGAACTCCGAACTGTTTACTTTCAGCTCTTTGTTTTTGTAAATCTTTCTCAAATTCCTCTAATTCCCTGAAAACGGTTTCTCGTTCTTTCTGGTATTTTGCCAATCGTGATTGACTTTCATCCATTGAGCGAGTACGTTGAGAAAGGGTTTCTTGTAGTCTATCTAATTCAGTTTCGGCTTGACGTAAATTGTTTTGCAGAGAATTGATGGTTTGATTTTTTTGGGCTAATTCAGCTTGAAAAGCGGCAGATTCAGTTGATTGTGCATTTCGTCGTGAAAGTGATTCATAAGCTCGTTGTTCTTTAGCTACGTCTCTTTCCAAATGAGCAATCTGGGTTTTGTATGATTGTATTTCCTGTTACATCAAGTCAGCTCGATTGCAAGATGCTCGGCAGGAATGATGAGCGCGTACCTTCCTGAGTTCATCTCTTTCTTTGATCACCCTTCCTAAATCATCCTGCGTAGCCTTCAAGTCATTCTCAGCGGTCTCAGCCATTCTAGCCATTTCACTTTGGAAGCTTTCGATCTCAGCTTGACTCTTCAACTTCATTTCAGATACATGATTTTGTAATCTTCCATTATCTCGCTGAATTCGAGCTCTTTCATTCGCTATATCCGATTTCAGCTCTTCCATTTGATTGTGCACTGCTTCAAGAGCTTTTTGCATTCGGCCTTCATTGTCTCGTCTGTAAGAGAAATTATATCGATTAGTGACATGCCAGAAGAAGAGAAAATCTATACTTACTCTCGTTCTTCTCTTTGAGCACTGACCAGTGCTAAAGAAGCCTTGTTGCGTTGTACTAAAGTTCTGATTTCATCTTCAAGCTCCCCTATTCTCTCTTCAGCAGCAGCAAGCTTTTCAGCGAGAGCCACGGCTCCAAGACCAGCTGACTCGAGTCGACTGAAGTTGTGGTCCAGCTGATTGTTAGCATCTTGAAGTTCATTTTGCAGGTATTCGAGCTGCGCTTGGAGAACAGGCTCATTGGCGTCACCTATAGTGGTTTGCAGCCAAGAGAGCTAATACAATCAAGTTAGCACAGCAAAGCGGCAGGAGGAGTCTTCCAGTACTTACATCTTTCATTGGTCCTGGTGTCTTAGGGGTTCGCAAAGAAGCGATGGTTCTATGGAGCAATGGAGTAGGTCTTTTGAAAGGGGATCCAGCATCTTGTACTCCAGATGGTGCAGGTGAGGCATACATCGAAACATTTTTACCAGAAGCTAGTCTATCTGTCAACGCAGCTTTTTCTCTTTCCAAAGCTTGTATCCTAGCATCTCTGACTTCAACTGCTGATTTGCGATGAGGAGTAGCGTTCAATTCATGCTTGAGACGTCCGATTTCTCTATAAGCTTCATCAAGTCTTTCTTCCATAGCTGCTACGAAGCTATCTTGATTAGAAGTTGTATCATATATACCTGGAGTCTTACTTGTTGGGGTCGTTGTGGAAGCAGGAGAAGTTGATCGTCTTTGAGAGGTTCTGAGAGCTTGAGTAGCAATATTTGCTACTTCTAATTTACCCTTGAGCATTTCTACCTCTGATTCTCTTTCTTCTAACACATCATTGACTTGTTGTAATTCCTGTTGAACGTGTCGAAGTTCCTCTTCAGCTTGTTCATTCACTCTTGAGGAATCTTGGGCCATGGCAAGATCAGCTTCCAAGGTCTCTATCACCCTGTTGAATTCGTCGATTTGATCGCGTTGCTGGTTAAGATCGTTTTCCTGATCAGCCACGGTTTGCTCTACTGCTTCCATCTCTGATCGTAATCGAGCAAGTTGATCCTCCGCAGCTGTTCGAGCTTCACATGCTGTTCTCAATTCATCTTTCATAGCTTCAATATCTTCTGATCCACCTTTGACTTCCATTTCTTCCAGTTCTGCAATTCTAGCTTGCAGCTGTGCAATTTCGTTTTCAGCTACTTCCACTCGACGCATCAAACCTTCTTTCTCTTCCAACATATTGGCAGAATGGGCTTTGAGATTTTCTACTTCTGTTAATCGTTTCTGACTTTCAGCTGAGATTTCCTGTAATTCTGCTTCTAGATCGTTTAATTGATCTCTGAGTTCCTGCTCTTTGCCATTTGAATCATGTGTAGAGACCAGGATTTCTAATCGAGTTTTGTCAGACTTGAGATGTTCTGTTTCAGCTTTAGCAACAGTAAGATCCCTTTCCAGACCTTTAACCTGATCTTCGAAACCAGAACAAATTTCGCCGAATCTTGCGGCGTGTTGTTCAGTTTTAGCGGAGAACTCAGCATGGAGGGACAATCTAGCATGTTCAGCTTCTTCGAGTTGAGCGGATAATCTGTCGATTTGATCCAAAAGTTCGTTTTGTTCAGGTGATCCCGATCGTTTTGCAATTTCAAGTTGTCCCTTCAAATCGTCTATCAATTGATCTTTCTCATTGAGTGCCTCTTCTAGACTTTCTAGTTTCTCAGCCATCTCCTGCATAACTGCAGCATATTCTTCGGGGCTCAAACCTTCTAAGAGATCTTGAGCAGAAGTTGAAGCTTTGTTTAGAATCAAATTTCCGTTGTGTCCTTTAAGCGCAGAAAGTTGACTGATGAGTTCGGAATGATCACCTTTTGTACTATTTCGACCGTTGGGAGAATTAGAAGGCCAATCAGGTAGTTGTTGAGACATATTTGCGGATGTGGAAGCTGCATTCAGACCACCGAGTACATCAACATCTTCGACATCGATACCATGTTCTTCTAAAATCCCCCTTAATCTATCTGATTCATCTCTCCAAGCTTCAGCTTCTCTGGCTAATTCAGCGTTGGTCTCCAGTAGCTGTTTATTCATAGCATTTAGATGTTTCTGTATTTTGATACCATCTGCACGTTGATCCGAAAGACCTTTCAGAGATCCACCGCCAGGTATCGAAGGATTGGTAGGAAGAAGGATCGTGGGGAAAGATGTGTTTCCACGAGATATCCGACTGTGCATATGAGACGCTCGTTTGTCGGAAGTTAGGTCAGCTGATGAGGCGACAGATACGAAAGACTGGTCTGCAGATTGATCCATTGTCAATCTACTGTTCATTCCCGGAGTAATCGCTCTTCTAAGAGATCTTTGACTTTTTTCCAAACTGCTTCCTTCTTCGGCAATGGATTCTGTATCAGGAGCCGTAGAGACTCTTCTGAGAGGATGAGGAGTGCCTCGGATTTGAGGTCGCAGTGTTCTGGAAGGCGGGCCTGAAGAGGATCCGAGAACCGCCAGAATATGACTTTTACGTCTTTCAGCATCGTCCAATGGGGCCCGAGGTGTTGCAACGTCATTTGTCTTTGACATGTATCCTGCGGGGGAAGGAGTGACTGGTCCTGAAGGGGTGTTCTGTATCGAGCTGGTAACGTCTTGTAAAACGGTTGTTGGTGCTGAGGAATCGAAACTGTTTTCGCGGAAAGGTTGACCACGCACTACGCCGGGAGTTGAGAAATGAGCCATTGAAGAATTTATGGCTGATTTGGCTGCAGAGTAGGTGTTTATCGTCTTATGTGGAGAGAGATACTGAGGAGGACCAGCAGGTGTTCCTTCATCTTCTTGCCCGGTATATTCATATTCTTGATTGTACTCCCAAGTTGGATTTTCACTATGATCTCCATCAGCACTTTCTATATCATACTGATATTCGCCAGTAATCTCATATTCTTGGTGGGCATCTGGTCTAGGTGTGACCATAGAGACATTTCTAACCGGACCTTCTGGTGTACTAGCAGCTTCGCTAACATCTGTACCTGATACTTCACTTCTCGACAGACTGGGTATCCGATCTTGCGGTTGATTTGGCAGAGCTGTTACAGCGGAGTCCGTACTTGCAGCCATATTTGGAGTTGATGGTGTTGTGGGATTACTCGAAATCTCGTCTAAAGGTTCGAGTTGATGAAGATTCGTCGATGTACCACGTTTCTTACGTCTCTCGAGCAAAACATGACCAGAAGATAGTCGTCTGGTTATAGGTGTTTCTTCTGGAGGTGCAGATAAGGATGGAAGTTCGGGCAAAGATTGTGAGTGGGAATCATGATAATGACGCTATTAAGGGGACTATCAGACAGAATAACACAATTTTATCTGGTAAGAGATTTTTGCTCACGTCGGATTCATCGTTCAACGGTATTGACTGTTCGGCACCCAATCTTAAACCTTCAACTATTTCGTCTCCTGAGAAACTTCCACTCATTTCTCCTGGAGTTTGCCATCTTTGGTTCCTTGAAGCATGTGTACTATTTCCTAAAGATCCAGTTCCACTTCTTGTTCGTTCATGTCGAGACGTCCTACTCGTTGCGGTCGTTGTATAATCTAATGTACTTGTTCGAAGTGAATGGGATATTGATCTTGCTTGATGTGATTGGGGAGTTGAGGTCAGAGCGGTCGTGGGTGCATAAGGGGAGGGCGTACCCTCTTTCGGAGAATGTTCAATAGGGGGAAAAGGTGACCCAGAAGCTGTCGAAAATGAATCTGTTGTTGATCTTGTACCACCCGTTATCGTACTTGAAGCGGGTGGACCTGTAGCTTTACGGAGAGGATGTGGTGTGGCCATATCCTGATCAATGGACTATTAGTACTATTTTCGATGTTTCATGACACCAGCTTACCGTTTGAGAGTCTTCTACTTCAGCCGAGTACTGATGAAGCTGTTCATGTTGATCATTACTTGGTTCTGCGCCCATACTGTCATAATCAATATCATCGTGCTGAAAACTTGGTAGGGATGGTAATTCCATTTCTTCGTGTAGCTGCATCCTCTTCAACACCCTGTCCGGTGTATCAAATTGGTATGCCATCTTTGCAGTGACACAGGGCTGAGCATGCAAGATACCTAATATGTGATCAAGTTTGTAATGGGGTACGGTATTTTATAGATGAATGAGATCATTCCATCTTTCATGTTTACTAATAATTCTTGCTTGATCTGTTTTGAGTAAATCAACAACAAAACAAACAGAACAGTCGCGTGTATAAAGTAAATAGATGCCACGTGCAGCAGCGAACTGGGAGAAAATATATAAACTCATCTTGAATTAGATTAAAAAAATGATGGTGGACGGCGGAAGTGGCAGATTCGGTGATGACTTCCGCGTTGCTCCGATTAGGATAGTGATTAGAAAAGGAGGAGGCGGGTCTAATTGAGGATATGTAATAAATGTTGTAATCACGGTTTAGTTATTGCACAATGGAGCGTCAATAGGGGACGCTAAGTACTAGTTGCTTTTTCAGCAAACATCAAAAAGCATCGAATGAGATACTTCACGTTATCGTTCAAAACACCATATTCATCTATATCATCATTGATATCATCTATCATTGTCTGAGGATATCATAGACAAAACTATGTCTCACGTTTGATCACGTCCCAAATTATCACTTATAATCAGTAAATTCACCTTGGTAGAGCAAATCGAGGTTAGAAAGGAACATATCACTTGTAATATTATAATCGAAACATCTCGAGATGCAACCTTTCCATCCACCTACCCCTCAATCTCATCGATCATCTTATATACCGTCAACACCTGAATCACCTACAGTAGAAAAGGAGTCTCACATCGGTCCAACACAAGATTCGCGTCAGGCGAGAGAAGCAGCAGATGGGGTCGTAAGAGATTATGAGGAAAAGAGGGATCGGTAAGTTGCCACCTATGGCCGAGATGTGTGAGGATGATTCTGATCGTATGTATATAGTCTTGCAAAAGCGATCGACTCCTCGTTGTACCTTTTATCAGACCTCAAAAACTTCAATGGCGAACAATGGACCGTTAGATATCCTCATCTCAAACCATCAGAACCTGAGTCAGCTGGATCTTGTAAGTTCTGATATTAACCAGATATGGAGGATACTCACTTTCGAATCTTTAACTTATTCCTGATTTCAACCTTCTATAGCTTCTCGTCCTGGTATGAGTAGAAGAACTCTCACATTTGCCGATGAACCTTCACAAACTACCGATGTTGTTCTCAACTCCACACCAACTATACGTCGTACACTCAAACGATCTCTCACCATCGCCCCTGCTCCCCCTTGTACACCTATCACTACAATCCAACCAATCATAGACGAACCAAAACGGACCGACGAGAATGAGGATGACTTCTCTATACTGCGTCTCAACCTGAACATGGGAGCTGCCAAGCATGCAAAAGGACTGATCTCACATCTCGAGAAGGCATCAATTTCAGCTCTTCTCGATAATAGAATAACAGCATCATTGGAACATCTATCGCATCTACGTAAACGTGTATATGACGCTCAATCGCGTGTGTTGGTCACAGGAGACTTAAATGCTGGTAAATCAACATTAATCAATGCTTTACTAAGGAGGGATGAAGTTATGCCAACTGATCAACAACCGTTAACAACCCGATTCGTCGAGGTGGTCAGTGCAAAAGAAAATGAAGACAAGGAGGAAATACATATACTGAAAGAAGCAGACAAATATAATCCCTCCGACAAGTCAACTTACGCCACTGAAGATGTATCAAAACTCTATGAAATGCTTGTCGATGCAGAAGAAGATGCTTCAAGTCCGTCACTTCGAGTTTTCCTTAAAGAAGCCGATGCAAATATCACCAATCCTTCAATTCTTCATAATGGTGTAGTAGATATCTCTCTTATTGATGCACCTGGTCTTAACAGAGACTCCATCAAGACCACTGCCAACTTTGCTCGACAAGAAGAAATCGATGTCGTCGTCTTCGTCGTCTCAGCTGCCAATCACTTCACTTTATCAGCTAAAGAGTTCATATGGCAAGCCGGTCACGAGAAAGCCCATCTCTTCATCGTCGTCAATAGATTTGACCAAATCAAGGACAAAGCAAGATGTCGAAGATTGGTTCTTGAACAGATCAAACAACTCAGTCCTAAGACTTATGAAGATGCCGCTGATTTGGTACACTTTGTGGATTCTGCCAAGGTAGCTTTAGGTTACGGTGAAACAGAACCGGAAGGCGATGAACTTGATGAAGCTTTCTCCCACCTCGAACACTCACTTCGATCTTTCGTCTTGGTCAACAGAGCTAAATCCAAGCTTGGTCCTGCACAAAATTACATCACTCACTTATTAGCCGATGTTGAGCTTTTAGCCGCCGCAAATTCACTAGTCGCCAGCAAAGAGCGTGATTCAGCAAGAGAAGAGTTAGCTAGAGTCAAGCCAGTATTAGAGAAGATGAAGAAAGGAAAAGAAGGTTTGGAGGAATCCTTAGTAGGCGAAGAAGAAACCGCTACCGATAAAGTATCGGGACGAACTAAACTGGCGATGGAAAGAGGTCTTGACCGTGTAGGCAGAGGAGAATTAGCTGCACCTGCACCTGGTCTTGCTTTACCCAGTTATCCTGGTCTATTAGGAGCATGGGATTATGCCGCGGAAGTCAAGCGAGTATTGTTGGCATCACTTGATTTCGCTGTCGGCTTAGCTGAAGAGGATGCTCGAAAACTTACGACAGAAGGTGTAGATGAGGTTATCAAACTTGGTGATGCTCATCTCCCAGCTGATGTTGAGCGAACAAATCGAAAATTCAACTCTAAAGCTATGTTCTCACCTCGAGCCACTCGACGTCAATCTAGTGTCGCTTCTTTAGGTCTTGGTTTAGCTGGTCAATCACAATTAGGAGAAGTCAACGTAACAGATATTTTTGATTTACAACATCACTTCCAACTTGTTCGATCTGCTTTACCATCTACATTATCATCATCAACATCAAATGAGCTTGTTCCATTCTCAACTGAAGTTGGAGCAGCTTCATTAGCTGTTGGAGCATTCTCCATGATAAGTGGAAAAACATTAGGTTTACGTGCAGTAGTCGAAGGATTAGTACATTTCTCAGATTTCGTTTCTAACCCAGCTACTAGAAGATGGATTGGACCTGTTATTGGAGTATTTAGTATCGGAGCAATTGGATTTGTTTTATACGAATTACCAAGATCGATACCTAAGAATGTTGGTAGACATATTCAAGAACAATTGTTGATTTCATCTGGTCAATCTGATGAATCAATGAATGTACCATTCCCAGAATATCAATCTATAAGAGTCAGTAAAGAAGTTAGAAAAGTGATGAGATTAGCTGCATGGGATTTAAGAGAAAGATTTAGATCGGCTGTTGAAGCGAGATCAGAAGTCGTTAAAGCTTCAGAAGAAATTGAAAAGAAAGCCACAAATGCTTTGAATTGGTTTGAAAATGTTGAGAAGAAAGTCGAAGTTATTAGAGAGGAAGTCGGAATCAAGGTTTAGAAATTGTAAACAAAAGACTCAAAACAAAACCAAAAAAAAAAGCATCTATCAAATATATCGGATTCGCTGGTTTGATCGGAAAATGTGTATCTTTTATTTATTTAGTATATACTTCTATTATATTCAATTTAACCCTCTTATAAATGAATTATACCTTTTTACGTTTGTTTATATTTCTCTTGTCAATATATCATATTTGTAGTTTACGGAATTTAACCTCAATACATTCTTTTGATTTTTGTTACTTGTTTTAGTTGAGCTAGCTGGATATCACTGCTCTCATAGTATGAATTAGTATACGTATAGTTATATTCTAGTTTGCAGTAACATTATTAGATTGCAAATCATGTGTTTCGTCAGCGTGGAACGGTCATTGCCCAAATCGAACATGTCGTTAATGCATCGTAAAAAGTATACAAAAGCGAATAATATGTAATGATCTCTACTTAGTGAAGATACTCACACTGGAAGGATGATCAGGTCGATTAGTATTGGATATACAGTATACTGCCAAGATACGATCCTAAAATAGCACTTACACGTCCTCGTCCTGCACCGAATGGGTTAGACCGACTTTTTGTGGTTGAGGATTGAATTTACTTGATTTACCCCATACTAGTGCATATCTATTGGAGAAGGGAGGACTCAATTATGCGTCACTCGTCAGTCAAAAGCAGCTGAATTAGCTTACTTGAAATGTGATGCCAAACCCCTGTGAATACCATGACAAACGGTCTCTATAGTTGCACCTTGTCTCAAACAAATTGGATCTGATAAATCAGGTTGATCACCTCTTCGTTTCGTGTAAACTCTGTTAGGGGAAGACCGTAAGCTGTATTTCTATCTCACACCATAACACAACTTACTTCACCATACCAAGTTCCTATAACCATCGTTCACAAAATCAGCTTTTCAATGCTTCAGTGATATTGACAGATGAAAGAATGCTCACAGCCCAAATAGCTTCCAATAACCAATCAAGTCCCAAATCGATCTCACAACTAATCATGATAGTTCTTCCGTCACCCTCCCGAGCCATAGTATCCAAAGTTTCCATTGATACACCATCGACTTTGTTAATGACTGTCAAAGCAGGAATGTATTTCCTTGTACCTAAGAGTACATCGATGAATTCATCCGTTGTTATCTAGTTGAGAGCATATGACAATCAGCTTACAGGAATTTGCAGTCATTTAGCTGAACTTACATCTTCCCTGACCATCACATCACAGTTGTGTACTACATAAATACCTCACGATCAGCTTGAGCATTCACATTATTGCGAAGTCGTACTTACTCTTGTACGTCTGTAGAATAGACCGTAACGTTCTTTCATCGGTTTTGGTCATCTTGACGGTATTGTTAATCTAGATTTTAAGGTCAGATGATGATTGCCTTTCGATGGAAATCCAGTGAAGCTTACAGTGATACCTCCAGCAGTCTTTTGCTTGAATACTACATCAGGTGGTTTACTGTTCAACCTGATACCGACGGCTTCTAATTCGGTTTCCAACATCTTCTTCTGCTCAGCAGATTTGGTTGCATCAACTGAAGGACAAGGGACATATAAGCTGAAGCTCGCATAGTGTATGGCAGGACAACTCACTCATCAGGAGAATCAAATCAGCAGTTTTCGCTACTGCCACAACTTGTCTACCTCTACCTCTACCTTTTGCTGCATCCTGTACAATACCAGGTAAATCCAACAATTGCACTCTAGCTCCTTCATACTCTAGCACACCTGGAATGGCCTGATGATAGTGATTAGTTAGGTATGTAATCAATAATAGTTGATTATCGCTTACCGTCAAAGTTGTGAATTCATATGCCCCCACTACTGATTCTGTCTTGGTCACTTTGGATAGTAAGGTAGATTTTCCGACTGAAGGGAAACCGATCATACACACTCGTGCATCTTTAGTCCAATGAAGGTAAGCTTTAGCGTTCTTACTGAGCGGAAGTCTTTGAGTCTTGCTTACCACCGGACTTCATGACATCGAACCCTTCTCCTTTAGGCCCTTTCTTCTCTGGCTCAAGAAGCTGCGCTCGATATCTAGCGACTATATGGAGTAGAAAAGTCATTTAGAAAAGAGGTCGTTTAGAAAAGCGTAGGGCTTTTGAGTATTGGGGACATACGCTTAGCCTGTCATGCAGAAATGGTAAGCTTTCTGCTCTCTCCTTGATTTAGATACAAAGCTAAAAGCTTACTTTCAGAAGACCCAAATGATACTCCGTCGCCTTGCTACATGAAACATGTCAGTAATCGCTTTCAGACTTGCCATATCAATGAGTTGTCTTACTTCTTCTGCGCTGTATATCGAAAGCGGAGCAAGTCAGTCATGTCGATGTCCTTCGCTTCCGAATTGATTTCACTTACTCCTCGCCATCTCCTCTGTGAATGGAACATTCTTCAAGTCAGCAGCTGATCGTGCAAGAGAACGCATGGTCACTCACTCTCAATCTCCTCGATTTTCTCCACGATACCCATTTTGAAAGCTTTCTAGTTATATGATTTGTCCGAAGGTGAAGTTTTCGCCGAATCGATAGATATATAGTAGCAATGTGTGCTGTGTACAGTTGATGAGCTCGGTAAATTTATAACTTGAGTCAAAGGAGGATATACTGCAAACCATCTATGAACAGACAAAGTCGCAACTGAGGATTGATGAGGATTTCAACCTTACAATTATCGAAGGAGATTAGTGATTAGTGGAGGGAACCGAGCCCCGAGGCCGTTGTTGCAGCTACGGTTAATATGTTGATATTCGTTTCATGATCAAATCCACATCACCTATAAAATTAAAAGACAGCTGTTGGGAATGTGGAGACCCCACACCTGCAGCTTCAACGCGTTGTGTGCCTGAGTCTAGATATCAAGTAAAAATCAACAAAAGTATGACGACTACCGTAACTATCATTAGGGAATTTTCACAAAAAATTGATGGGAATTATCGTGTTATTGGTTGAATAATTTCAATTAAATTATTGTTGTCTTGTAATCTTCCCACGCATAATTAATACATACAGTGAAGGATAGTGATAGTGATAGGTGAAACATGATTTACCATTGTTATGATATTCCTTTGGGGATCCTTTTTCAGAAGAATAAAGATCTAATGTGTTTTACGGAAAAGTGCTTCACATCCTTTTTCACCTTTATCATATTATCCTGATTCTTCATTGAAGGTCTCCAAAAAGTTAGTGTTACTCCCATTGTACACTAATTGTTGATTTCTACCAGCTTCATCCTTCTGGTACAGCAACCTTTTCCTACTAATCTCGGTCTTTGCTCTTGCTGTCGCTTCACTACCTCAACGAACAGACATGCCAACTTTCCATCCTCCTCTAGCTCAAGAGACGAACGTTGATATCTCAACAACCTCCTCTTACCCATATGTCCAGCTCAACTTTTTCGCTACCTTTACCGATGATGAAGACTCGACAGGTTCATGGGAAATATGGACTGATCTTCCTCGATTGAACGATCAAGGAGCTATAATCTCTGAACTTGGAGAATGGCGAGCTATCCCTTTCGAGCCATGTGCAGATAGTCAAGCTGGTCCTACGACGTTCGCCCTCTCCTCAGTTATCCCCGCTTCAGTAGGACATCAATACTCTTACACATATCGACACATCACTACTTTTGGTGAGACTCGCTGGCTTGGAGGAATGGGAGGAAACGGTTTTATCAAGATCACCGAAGGTCAATCAAAAGAAGATAAAGAGATAAAGTGTGGTAGTTGGTCAGAAAGACCTGAAGGTTTGAAAAAGTCAGAGTGGAAAGGTATAGCTATAGGATTACAAAGGTTACATGGCCTCAACAAACCTCTCATTCACAACTTACCCTCAGATTCTCATATATCTGCTCAAATCGCACTACTCTCCTACACCTCGCCAATCCATTCAACGTCCTTCTCTACACCTACAACCTCTTTTCTCAGTACCACCGCCCAAGCGCCAACACAACACCTCACATTCTACCAGGATTCAAAGTCATTCAGTATTGCTCCAAACTCTGCCATCCCAGACACAGCGAACAGCTCTTCACCCAGCTACGCTACCGGTCGTTCCTCCTTGGATACTATAAGCGCAGCGTTCGCGGCTGCAAATGCCAAAGATGTTCAGCTCGCTCAGACCTCGGATCCTGAAGTAGCCGCAATCCTCGTATCGAGTTCCGAAGTGGATGGTAGACAGTCACATTTGATCATTCACGCACCTTCCCTCTCATCTCCTAAAGACCTCACTATCACACTTCCAGCGAATACCAGAAACGACAGTCCTGTTGCCATATTCACCGGTGCCAAAGAAAAAAAGCAATACTTAGCAGAGACAAAGACTCCACAATTTTCATATCGCCTTGGATCAGGATCAACTGCAGAAATTTTGCAATTAGCGCAATTCGTCGAATTAAGGGGAACAGGTGCTGGAGATTCGGTCTGGCTCTGTGCTCCGGAAGCAACTGCTGTAGAGATAGGCGAAGAAGAAATCCCTCAACCTGAACAAACCTCAAGTTCATCGCCTATTCCCCCTGCCAGAGAAGTACCCCAGGTGAAGATTGATGAGGAACAGCGACCAATGTCTTCCGAGCTGAACGCAGAGCCCGTTGAGAGAGTCAACGTACCAATAAATGAGCCACAGCCCATCTCGGAACAAAGTAGATCTATCCACAATCAGTCAGAACCCTCGAAACCTGCTCATGGATGGTGGCTTTTCCGCTTTATCGGTCGCTTCTTCGCCAATTTCTGGGAATTGCTGTTCTGGCCTTTTAGATCCAGATCTACAATTACTGATGTTTCTGAAACAGCAGAACAGCCTAGAGAGGAGAATGATAACGTAGATCCTTCGGTAAATGAGAGAACTCCTCTCTTACAAGTAAGTTTCTTACCGCTGCGCCACTCTTCGCTTGGTCACAGCTTGCCCTCATCCGTTGCCTGCTATCTATTCCTGATTTGAGTCATTTTGGAGTGAGACTTTACCCAAGACACCATGACTGACCACCTCTTTATAGTCTCAGAGTATGTCCAGGGAATCATCATCATCGTCAACAGCCTTCGATCCTTTAGCTACACCAACATCAATGTTTACCAATAAAGAAGATCAGAAACCTAAAATCACTGCTACCGATGGCGCTGTCACTCCCATTGGACAAGGTATCGCTCCTATTTTAGACCTCAATAGCGCTGATCTCAACTTGAAAATACTATCTCTAGCCAATGCCGGCACAATTCGATCCTACACTCAAATGACATTTAATCATTTACCTCCTTTCCAATTTCTCTTACCTCCCAATTCCAATGAAATAGCTTCTAAACTCAAAATCTCCGTCAAAGAGAAATCTGCTAAACAATGGGAAGAAATCAAACCTGATTTCAAGCCGCAAAACAAAGATAACATTTGCGATGAATTGATCGTTCAAGGTCATCAAGGTACAGGTGGATTAGATTGGCAAGTTCAAGTGGAAAGAATTTGATCCTTCCCCTTCTGTTTTCATCTTTCGGTATCTTCTCAACCTTTTATAGATTCTCATCTTCCAAGGAGAGTAGCTGTACTTCTTATTTCTTCCGTTTCTTCCAATTTGGCTTCCGAGCCTACCAATCTCGCTTTTTTATTGTATACTCGCTCCACATTATAGATTTTTTTTGAGTTTTCTACCATGAACCAGCCTTACAGTATATAGCGTATATAAACATTCAGGTTAATAAACATGCAAAACCATGTATAGATGCGTAACGAAGCGATGACGAGGTCTTGTGCAGTGCAGCGATCCTAAAAGCACGCGAGGCAAAGATTGATACACAAACAAGTGTGCATAGCAGTGATCTGACGATACATCAACTAATCAAACTAGATACAAACTCTCATGTGCCTGCCCTTTTGACCATATCTTCAAGTGAAACAGCTCTATAAGAACCATCTTCGCTTTGCGCGAAAACAGCATTATCGCCAATATAGACAGTTACACCACCACGACCATCAACATTCTTTGATATCTTGAATAACGGTTTACCAGTTTTATCGTGTGATTTACCAATAGGTAAGAATATGAGATCATGTTGAGAAGCGAAATCCTCAGCAATGCTTCTAAATGTGATTTCCGAAGTAACGTCTTGGATAGGTCGTCTAATCTCTTGCGTTGTATTCTTGGACTTCTTTTCTTTGGTAGATTTCGATGATTCGCTTGAAGCTGGTAATGGTTCAAACACAGGTTTAACCAATCTTTGCGGAGCCTCGTGACCTAATTTGATAGCTTGGTCCATTAAATCGAGTCCACTGTTAAATCCATGATTTATACCTCTCATTTCAAGAACAGCTTCTGGGAATCGTCCTTTCCACCATACGAACCTATAAGTATATAAAATCAGCCACTTTACTAGCTTCGGTAAAGCGATATCAACTTACCAGTTAGCCACTTCATCAGGCTTGTAATTGGGCTGAATAAGCCATATGTACAGTATATCCAACCATTTAGGGAAGAACTCTACTTCCAGAAGATGCGAGAACATCGATTGTCGAAGTACCTTATGCCAAGGCATAACCCAGTCTTCCAGTGGGACGAGATCTTGCTTTCTTGGATTAATGGAGAAATCTTCTCGTAAACATACGCCAAGCTTGGGCAAAACGAATTGGATAATAAGTTTGTCCCACTCGCTCGACGAATAAACCTGAGAAAGGTCTTGTCAGCGATGTTCACGATAGTTAAACAAAGAGTACTCACATCCTTCTTCCAGCGAGCGAGCTCTTCTGGTACACCGTCTTTGACAGCCCAATTTCGCAAAACAGACCGTATACGACGCTTGGCACCTTCCAAGATATCATCTCCCCTATCACCCAGCAAAGGTAACCAAGGGAAAACGATACTGGCAAGGGATTTGGGGGTCTTGGTGTGTTTGTTTTTCCTTGGATCCCATTGTTCGATAGCGGTCTTGACTTTAGGTAAAACCAGTTGATTAAGAACGTTATCTCGGATGAAAGCAGGTAGTATAGGTTCCCATGATTCGACTAAATGGACTGCGGCATTTGGCGAAGCTGGATCCCAATCGTTACTGTAGAGATAGTCAATCCAGGAACTTCTGATTGATCCGAGCGAGACTTACTTGATGGCAGAACGGACTTTGGGTAACCACAAAGTCCAAAGCAAGCTTTCCCACGCAGTCATTGACCTCTCTCCGTTCTCTTGCTTACGTTCAAATCGGTCATTGACTTGAAACCCATCCGCTGTAAGCGCAAATTCCTCTTCTTCATCGGATTTAGACAAACGATAGGCTTTGCGCCATGTTTTGAGAGATGATAGAAGGACATCACTGGACACATCGAAAGGTTCCCAGTCAGAGAAAGCTCGTCGTTGCTGAATATCGAGATCAGCCTTGGCTACTCCATAGATATAAATTGCACTTACCACTTGAGCTATAGCGCCTACCACAACATCGTCTAACGATTGGGATGTATACTCGTCCTGGAAATCGTTGATAATAGCGGTGAAACTGTCTTTCAATGGTAACAAAGAAGGGCTGGCAGCAATCGCTTGTTGTGCAGCGATGGTTGAAATGGTCTCTGTCAAAGAGTGAATCTGTTTGATACGTGATATGCCTATTGATAAACTGTTAGTCACATCATCAAAAGGCTTAATCGCAGAACGACTTACGTCTTTCTGTCTCTTCAACTTTGGCCCGCGACTTCTGTTCTTCTCGCAAAGCCCACCGTCTCCTCTCATTGACCGATTTCCCTTCTCGTACTAATCCTTCTACATCACCCTTGGCCACATCTACTATAAGTCGTAGGTTGTGCCGCAGCTCGGGTAATTTCATATTATCAGAAGTTGGCGTCCAAGTGGACAACGACAGCGATGATAAGGATTGGACTTCTCTCAACTATAAGCATCGTCAGCTTGCATAAAGCAACTGTCAGAATGATGGACTTACCTCTCCACCTCTTGCATCCAAAACTAATCCCACGCCTGCAGCAGGAGCTGCATCACCAGCTTCCGCCAAAAGTTGTTCATAAGTTTTATGTTCCACCTTAACTTTGACTTTCTTTTGCTTTTTCCATCCTTGTTCCACTTCATCTTTAGGTTCTTTTGGAACTTTAGGTCCACGACCTCGTTGACCTCTTTTAGGTTTTTCATCTTCATCATCGGAGAAGACATGACCTTGTCTCTTAGCCTCCCGTTTACTATCTTCTGTCCTCATACCTTTTTGAATACCTTGACCTCTGAAGACTTTCCCAACCTGAATTGGCACAGCTCTTCCATCTTCTTGTGCACCTAAACCTTTACCTGCCTCCCAACCTTGTTTAGCTAACATTCTCGCACCGAAAGATGATGATATATTACTGAAATGGGCACGCTCAGCTGCTGTAAGTTCTGCATTTTTAGCAGCGGCCGAGGGTGTTGGTCTTGAAATGAAAGATTGCTGTTTACGTGAAGGTCCGGAAGATGATGTGAGTGAAGGAGGTGGTCTACCGAATGCTGAAGGCATGTTTGTCGCGGGAGCAGATTCATCAATAGGTTGAGCAGCTGCTTGAGCTGAGCCTAATCCACCTCTGGGACCATCTATAGGAGCATCCGCAGCTGGTGGAGGAGAAACTTTAGGTGTTCGACTTAATGATCCAATTCCTCCACGACCTCGACTAGACGATCCTATACCGCCTCTTCCACCTCCAATTTTCGGTTTCTCATCTGCACTATCGACAGGTACAGTTCCAGCGAGTGCAAACCCATTACGTGCTCCCAGTCCCATACCTGTTCTGGGTTGTTCCTCTTCCTCTTCCTCCTTGATACGAGGAGACGGTCGACGTGATTCCTCTTCATCCTCATCATCCACTTCATCTTCTTCAGATCCCGAACTTTCGTCAGATTCGTAGTTGTCATCGTCATCAGCTGAAAGGTTATTGGGGGTATTGTCTTCTGTTTCTTCTTGATTCTTCTTACTGGGACCCGAAGATACAAAAGCAGGTGCTCTACGGATACACATATTAGCAATATCCCTATAAAGTGATATTGAGATAAGAGCAACTTACTTGGTCCAATCTGTTCTACTTGAGCTTCCTGCACCATTTTTTCTAGATCCTAAACCGCGTCCGCTATGTCCTTCTTCAGGTTCCTCACCAAATATACCTTCCCATGCAGATTCTTTACCACTTCTACCCCCACCAGTCTTGCGTCTTTTACCCTTGTGTTCAAATAACCTTCTTTCAGCTCTAGAATCCTCATCCTCTTGAGAATCATATTCTGCGACCGATCCACCACTATTTGAAGCTTCGGAGTCGGAGCCATCTGACAGAAAGGCGTTCTTCCTCCTAGGCATTTTAGATTGTAATTTCGCTCTTGATGTGAAAGTCTCTGAAAGACCAAATGCAAAAGCGAAATCACTGTATTTACTGCAACGGTAAGTTCTGAAATCGTATACCACGAACAGTTGCCACCTAATTGGGAGAGGATTGGGCGCGCCTGACAGAATGTGTACAGATCATTATCATCTCCTGTCACCCGCCTAATCTTTTTGGCGGTGTTGTCCGGTTGTTTTGTTTCACGTGTTTTAGTTTGAAACGTTCAAAATAGCAAGTGACGTAAAAGCAAACAAAAGTCAACAGTTAAGAACCGTTGCACAGGTTGTCGTTGATAACAGTATCATTTATATACATATCGCCTTCACAAGAAGCAAAGGTCACCTACTTCCTTTCATTGAAATCCCTTCATATCATTTATCAGCGTATAGCTCGGACATCGGTTTGAAAATGAAATCAGATAATCAGCTCGACTTACTATTTGATTCTTCCTTGATACCTTCCATCATTCAAGAACAGCTTGGTCCTGATCTTCACGTAAGTTCAGCTTGTATGCTGCGGGTATGATAGAAGCACGGTAAAATGATGATTAATGCTTAGATTTTTACCCCAGCTCCGACCTCTCGCCTCTGATGACAACACTAGAGGCCATTTCGATGTGCTATCAGTCCTAACGGTAGCACCTCAATTATCTGCAAAGGCTTACAAAGATAAGTTCGATGAACTCAAAGCATGTGCTGGCACATACTTTATCATTGTCATAGTCAACGTATCGACAGATAAGGTAAATCTTCATTGCTATGTCTATATGCAGAACGAAAACTGATGTGACAACATAGATTGTAGGAAGTGGTTCGCTTATAGTGGAACGTAAATTCCTACGTTCAGCTGGATTAGTAGGTCATATTGAGGATATTGCTGTATCAAAGGCAGTACAAGGGAAGAAACTTGGTTTGAGAATCATCAACGCTCTCGAAGAGATCGGAGCCGCTCGAGGATGCTACAAGATCATATTAGACTGTAGTGACAAGAATATCCGTAAGTTGGCCCACTTTGGTGGTACATTGAGAGTCCCTTTGTTGATGCAGTTTTGTGATACTTTACAGCATTTTACGAAAAATGCGGGTAAGTAAAAGTAGACCGGCTCAAGGAAGAAGAAAATGATCAATACTGACCATTTATCATAGTTTCAAGCACAAAGAGTACCAAATGGTTCGATACATGACTGACCCCAAAAATGTACCTAAATCAACCAAGCCATCCCATCTGTAAAATCACCCTTGAAGACCAACGCTTTGTTCTAGCGCATCAAGCAGGAAGCTGATCATCGCTGATCACAAAATTCAACACTACATATCGCTTAGCATTACTATACTGCCGGATCTTCCTTTGTATCATTATAGGCATCACCATGTATATGGACATTCAGTTAGATCTCGTTATGCAACTCAAGGGCATTATCCATTTGAATATTGATCTATTCGTACACGGTATGGCACTACACAACATACAACGAGGTATACTTCACTGCTACAACTGCGCAGCTTCTTCCCCTAATCTTCATCGCTTAATACCACCAAAGGATCATCTCTTGTTCCTCTATCTCTGCCTCTGGCTTGACGACGAGCTAAAGCAGGAGATCGGATGGGACCAAGGCGAGATTGCGTGGGAGATTCGGCTAGACGAGGTGAATGGTTTGAGACAGAATGGCTTCTTTCACGACTGCGAGAGCCATCAACCATTTCCACATCTTGCGGTTGCGAAGGATTTTCAGGTATATATTCGGCCTGTCTATTCGCAGTTACTTGATTGGATAAAACCCTGATTCTTTCTTCTCTCAACCTTCTCATTTCCATCAATCTTTCCTGTATCCTTTCAGTTCTAGCTCTAGACGCAGCATCTGCTTCTTCAGGCGATATAGCATCTATTGGAGCGCCTAGTTCTACCACTTGTCTGGATGCGCGACGAGCATGACCACTTCGAACGATAGGCGGCGGAGTGCCCAGATCAATGAGACCGTGCATGATATCGTCAAGTCCTCTCGGACGTTTCGGCTGAGCAGGTTTGGATGATGGCATACTGGCTTGGATAACCTTCCAGGCCCTGTGACATGAATATTAGCAGTTTAGTGGGACGAAGAGGGGGAAATGATCTTACTGTGCCTTTTCTCTCCTTTCTATAAGCATCGCATTTCGTTCACCGCCATCTGGTAGATTTGCTAATTTCTTCTCTATGATTTGATCCACCATAATATTGGGTATATAGGGTGTCGCGTCTGACACCTTCATTCGGCAAGAAGGACAAGTTGGGTGCTAGCAGATTCATTGGGCAATCGTCAAATTTAAACTATGACGGATCGTAATAATCATGAAAAGGACTTACATCGGTACTTTTGATCCATTTCCAGCAGCATGGTCCACAGAACGAATGTCTAGTACACATGTTAGTAAGCTTGACTCTGTATTGACTACGAAAGATTAACTTACCCGCATGGTACTATGGCTTGAGTTGCTCCACTATATCAAGAAATATCAGATAACTTGTAATTACACAAAAGAGGACATGAGTGCACACTCACAGAATTTGAGAGCATCTATCCAAGAATCTATCAGCTTCGTGCATCCCTTCCAAGGGGAAACCAAAGTAAAGCCAACTTACATAGCACATTCCAATTCTTCATACCATTCTTCTGATTTAACAGGTACTTTGATCTCTTCGAATGTTCTAATTATGCGAGGTGCGGCATGATTGGTGGGTCTTTCCTTTTTGATTGGAGATTGTGTTGACGGTCCCGGAATGGCATTTATAGATGACAATGTTGTAATAGGGGAAGATATCGAAGGTCCAGCTAGGCCGAGGAAGGGAGGCCGACGATTGGCTACAGATGAAAGATTATCACAAACATAGTCTTGTCTCTCTTCGCTCACGACACACGTACTATTGACAGACAAGATTGGTGTTCCTGACCCTTCGGGCATATGATTTGAGTTGGGCATCTTTGTTGCGGTAGGATCTAAGGTGAACGGCTTCGCGATAAAGTGGAGTAAACGGACTATGGAAAACCCTTCAGAACGGCTTAGGGCTAGGTCAAGAGATGTGACTGATAGGATAGGTTCGAGAGAGCCAGTGTGTAGGCTATGTGATTCAAAGAGAGCTTGTGTGTTTTCGACAGTAATCGTTGAAATAGGGCTTGTAGAAAAATCAGATGTTGTAAAACAGACATTACAAGGAAAGTTATCACCAACTTTGGTAAACAGCCGCGAGCTTGTCGATTTTAGGTTTTGAGTTGATTCCGTCGGAAACGAATGCTTCGCACTGCAGATCATTGATAACATTACGTTGGTGATATCAAGCATGCATGCATAAAGTGAACAGATTGACAAGAGCAACCCCCGTATCCCACAGTAGCTTCCTTCATGCCCATCCGCTATATGACAGTCAGTCACACGGTATATTAACAGTTGCCTTGAACGAACAGCGTGTATCATCACTTCACTTCGCTCAGTCCAGCCCCGACTGACTTGTCCGACATGATTTGAAGATTTACGGTTACGCATTTGCTGGATCGATATGCGCTTTGATAAACGCTTCGATCTGATTAATATAATTTTCTGAGAGACCGTGTTGACGCCCGAAAGACTCTGCTATTTCGCGAGGATCGGCTGAGAGGAAGCATTTAGCGAAAAGCTGAAGTACATAAGATAGTGCTTACCTCCAGCTTGTATCACTAAAGGAAGGGGCGGTTCATCATCACTAATCCTAGGTGTTTCAGCGAGGGTCAGATCACCAGGGAAAGTGCAAGCAGACTAACCTTATATCGATATCTATGGTGATAGTGGCTTGTGAGGCGGCATCTTTCTGGCCTTCCTTATGTCTACCAAACATTGAGCAGGTAAGACGTTCATAACAGAAAAGGGCGAGGAAATTCTGAAGTCTCTTACTTTGATGTCACATCTTCGATGACTTTGGCATAGACCTGAGAACGGTGTTAGTTGTGGTATATGTAACAAAGAGGAAAAAGACTCACTTCCCTCGTCTGGATGTCTGATATTCTCTTTTCATCTAGAGACCAGATCCTGATCCGACCATCAGATCCTCCGGTGACTATATCCCCATTCGACATACACGAAACGGACCAAACAGTTTGGCAAGGATGTAAGATGACGGACTCCTTTTTCCCTTCTACATGGATTAGCTTTTGTCGCATATCTGACAACATACCTTTCCACGCTCGCTAAGATGGAAAGTCAGCAGCGATCAACAGATGAACGATGTGTGATGCTTACTGCCGTGTGATCCTCTCCACATGATACCAGCTGCACTTCCTGTTGTCCCAAAACGACCTGGTAGACATAGTCCTTATGTCCTTTTAGAATTTCGATCACGCTACCCTGTATATTCCATATCCGTACCAAGCTACACAGAGAAGTAAGTTCAGAAATTGCGATATGGGTCAACTTACTTGTCATTACAAGCGGTAGCAAAGGTTTCTCCTCCAGGCAGTATTGCGATACTTCGAACCGGTTCCGGTGATCCTTTGAACCTCTCAATAATTTCTCCCTTCTCGTTCCAGAGGAAAATCATCCGATCGGCTGTAAACGAGGATCAGATATTATCTTTGTAAATCGCTAAACCTTACCAGATCCTGTTGGTTGTCAGCATAAAGTCCGTCTCGTCACTTACTCACCTGTAATATAGCACCCTAATTTGGGTCCTTCATCTATAATTGCTACTCCCCATACCGCCTGTTCATGTCCTTCCAGAACAGCTTCGCAAGTCCATTCTTCATTAGGAGATTTTGACCATACCCTTGCAGTCTGATCCCAACTCCCGCTGATGAGTTTCTTGTGTTTAGTAGAATAGTGTAAAGTGCAAACGTTCGAGGTGTGACCGATTAAGCAATGTTGACTTTCGGGTGATAAGGTCTTGATTGAATGTAGAAGAATGACAGTGGAGTTTCCACCAGAAGCCAAGAAGTCTGAAAATTAGCATGAGTTGGGTTTACTACAACATACCATCAGTATCACCACCAGATGGAATGTAAGCAAGCGAATTGACATAAGCGTGGTGACCGTTAAGAAGGGTTTTTAATTCGAGCTATAGCATAATGGGTGTCGATATCGATCCTCATATGTCAGTAGGTTATGCCGGTGTACAATGTTTTAGCTCACTTCTGTTTGACTCTTTCTTGACCATAGTCCAACGCTAGAATCGCGAGAAGCGGAAGCAACCAAATCGTCCGATATCGCCAGAACAGCTTTGACATCTCCTTGATGAGGTGGACTGAGCTCACAGCTCAAATTGTACTCGTCCGAATCCTCCATATCCGGAAATAGCTTGCTCGATGTGATAGTCGATATGCAATCTCAGAGGATGTAATCGATGATTTTATCAATATGACATACACGATAAGGATGACGCATTATTTATTATCAGCGCTGCTGGGTAGGCGGTGATCTCCGAGTTTCCGCTTTCGAGGTGGCGTTTTATTCGGGCATACATTCGATGATAATGATAGCGTTCAGCTATTTAATAGCATTCCAGCTAATGAGGTCTCGAAAGAGGGTCTAATAGACGTTGCAGTTGAGTGTAGCCATCGCTTCGGGATGCGTCTTTGTGTTGTCCGACAGGCTGAAGACAACAGCGTTTCAGGCTTCCCTTACCATCCAGCTAAATTTAGCCTGGCTGTACGTTGTAGCGCGAGGATGTAGAATTAAGCTTAATATTGGGTTACTACCCTTCCTTTGAAGCACGTGTTTGATCAATGTCGGTCAATGTGAGTGTTTTATAGTAGTGTATTTGATGGTATTTCATGTACTATTACTCTATATCGATCTATATTGGTATATCTATTCTAAATTACTCTATAAGAGGTTATATTATAAGTTTAACATATAAAGGTTGTCATGCAACTTGTTTATTACATGATCACGATATCCCATGAACCTCCACTTCCCACGTTCCTATTACGTAAATCTCGTTCAAAGGTGCTCTTTCGTACCACAACGTTGTGGAAGTGGGCAGTGACATCACGTAGTTTTTCATACGAAGATGAACACGGGCATGCTCTCTGACGGAATGAACCTTTGCAGCCGGAGCTCCCGAATAGCTATATCTATTTAAGACTGGACGTACAAGCAGTAGCGGTGAAGCTTGATCGCTCTTCCCCCTCACCTCTGTCACATCGCTGAATCGTAACCGGCCAATTCAGGTGGAACCCAGAAACACTGGTACTCACATTAACCACTAAGGCAAAAGGTAGCAATTACTAGAAGCTCGACAACTGCTTCTAGAACCGGTTATATAGGCATATCGACAAGCTTGGTGCCGACTTCCGGTTCACAACCGTGACAACCTCCTTTCTCCCAAGTCTTGCAGCGAAGCACCTTGCTGAGGTTTTGTATTCCGCCGGCAGTGTCGTGTATGGTAAAGTCAGCCTCAACGAGCTACTACGTGTGTACAGATGCTTCCTGGTGTTGTTTCGGATAGCTGGGACAGCGCAGCCTTGTAGTGCAAATGCGATTGAGGACTGAACTTTCTACTGTCGCAATTCGTAGTAGTTGTTGGAAGAGTGGCCCACCACCCTTTGCATATTTGATGACGAATCAATTTTAGAGTATTCAAGGAGTTGTCTGCTTTTAGAACAAATCAATCGATACTGAAATCTACCTGTAGCAGGAGATTTCCGGTTCCTATCATTGTATTTCACCTCAAAGAACCCGTAAGTACTGCTAATGATGAAACTGGCCCCAACAAGAAATCTCCAGTTATCAGTGCAATATTTTGGGGCCAGATTGAAAAAGATCTTTATGTTCATCGTCACATACAAACGTTGTCGACAGCAACGGGTTCCTACATCGAGCGCTGTTGGAGTAACTTGTCGTGGATGACAGCCAAATCTCTGCCACAGTATGTCAGATGATGGCAAACGGTTTCATCTGACCGCATACTTCCACTTTTGGATCAACTCGAGTCCCCGTCAATCAGCGTAAATCACAGTGAGGGTTCGCAAAATGGGATGTATAATGGATGAAAATGTTGATAGGGCATGCTTACGTGGATAATTGATAAGCTTCAACATACCATGTAAGGGGGAATAAATGGTGAGAAATGACATCATCGCTGATTGGCCTATCTGATACCCTACTATTATTGTATCGCCTCCGATATCAGGTACATCAGCATATACTTTAGACAAACATGGTAAATTTTCCGTCTACTTTGATATTACGTAAAAAGGTCCACTGCTTGAAGAAATAGGATGAATAGATGAATGGAATGGATACATGGATACATTCACTACTTTGTCAATGTCATCGTTCGTATCCCATGCACATCACTGACCTTGTTTATCGTCTGTGTATCGCATCATAATATATCTTTCATCATCATCACATATTACGAATTTGAAAGAATCGCTCTCAAGCAAATAACCAAAAGCTCAAGCAACCTTCCGCGTCAGTACCACTGAAAGAAACTAAAATAATCAAGATTTACTTTTCACGCCGCGTCTACTAAAACCTCAGACCCCCAACCACTCGATTCAACTACAACACATTCACTCCACCTTGACGCTTTTCCCTCCGTTCTTGTTTATCAAACGTATAATCATACCAAGCAATCTACGTACATCCTCCTGCATTCAACAAACATAATTGCAGAACGTCATGGAGGCCGCTGATTCGAGCTCCGCTTGGCGTTTCGCCCAATGCTTTGGTGATAAGGGTGATGTAGAAGATATAACAGAGGGTTAGTAGCACTGTCCTTTTCTACCTCCTTTGTATAGCATGCTGATTATACAATACACAATTCATCATGCAGCTGATATCATCTCTACTGTCGAGTTTGATCACACGGGTGATTATCTTGCAACGGGTGATAAGGGTGGACGAGTTGTTTTGTTTGAGAGGAACGAGCAGGTGAGTTTTACCTCTCTTAGATAGTGTGTATGACGTCTTTGATTGATCATCCGTATTGCGATACAGAAACGAGGATGCGAGTACAAATTTTACACTGAAGTGAGTTCATTTCACCAAACTTCTGGCAATCCTATTTATGCTAATGTTGTGCTTAGTTTCAATCACACGAGCCAGAATTTGATTACCTAAAATCGTTAGAGATTGAAGAGAAAATTAATAGAATTAAATGGTGTAAGAGACAAAATGCGGCCCATTTTCTCCTCAGTACCAACGGTGAGTACAACGCTTCGCAGTGATCAATGCCGGTGATGCCTGTGCTGACTTGATCTTAGATAAAACAATCAAATTGTGGAAGGTGTTTGACAAACAAATCAAGGTCGTTGCAGAGAACAATCACTCTGATGGATATTCTGGGGGTGGGAACGGACCGACGCAACCTCCTCTTCGACTTCCCCGAATGACCACCCATGATTCTATCACCGCCGCTGTACCACGAAAGGTTTACGCCAACGCACACGCTTATCACATTAACTCGATATCAGTCAATTCAGATGGAGAAACATATATTTCCGCAGATGATCTAAGAATCAATTTATGGAATTTGAATATCAGTGATCAAAGTTTCAGTAAGCCTTTTTTCAATGTCCTTGTACGTGATACTTCGAAGCAACTGACATATGGTCGTAGACATTGTTGATATCAAACCTGTGAACATGGAAGAACTTACAGAGGTTATCACTGCTGCTGAATTCCACCCCATACATTGTAATCTATTCATGTATTCTAGCTCAAAAGGTACAATCAAATTAGCAGATATGCGAGACTCAGCTCTTTGTGACCAGCACTCTAAACGTAAGTGGTTTAGCTCGTGTTTGTGCGTGTTAAGGTTGCTGACGCATCAAATGACAGAATTCGAAGAGGAAGAGGATCCCACCCAAAAATCATTCTTTTCTGAGATCATCTCGTCTATATCCGATGTTAAATTCTCACGCGATGGTCGATACATATTGTCTCGTGATTATTTGACATTGAAGATTTGGGATATCAATATGGAGAATAAACCTGTCAAAACGATTAACATACATGACCATTTAAGACAGAAACTTTGTGATCTTTACGAGAATGATTGTATATTTGACAAATTCGAATGTACTTTCAGTGGTGATGGCAGGTACGTCAATTCCGTTGATGAAAACCCTTTCTTTGGTCTCGGATTACGCTGATTATCTCACAGTCAAGTATTAACTGGATCATACCATAACTACTTCCGTATTTACGACGTGAATGGTGATAACGACGTTGTCTTACAAGCGGATAAATCAGCATTCAAAGCCAAGAAGATAGGAGGCGCCAGAGGCAAAGCACCAGGAAAGAAGGAGGGAATGCAAACTGAAGGAATCGATTTTGCCAAGAAAATTGTAAGTGTCAATACTATGTGTGCATCGCTAACCATTCACAGTTACATGCGAGTTGGCACCCTAGAGAAAATACCATTGCTGTGAGTGACCAATATGTTCGATCAACGCGTATGAATTGAGCTGAACAACTGTTCTTACCTCATAGATCGCTGCTACCAATAATCTGTAAGTCGTCTGCTACACAGAGCAACCATTTTCACACAATCTTCTCACCTACATCGTTGCGTCAACATGTCATGAGAACTCGGTGACCTTGGGCGATAAACGGGTTCAAGGATACTTCCAGACCTTGCCGTTATAGCTGTTCGTCGAGTTGTCAGCTGATCGAACCTTTTCGTCAACATAGTTTCTTATATTCAACATTATCATAATGAATTAACTACAAACTCCACATTCATACCCCTTATTAGCATTCTCATACAATATACCTCGACTTTTGGTCAATCAATTTGCTCAATCTTCCTTCATTTGTGTTTCAAATATCAACCAACCTTCAAGGATCCTCCGTTCCTTCGTTTTGCTGGAGGATGGACTTTTTTTTGCATTCAGTCATTCAGCTCATCACCTGAGTGGCCCCATTTTTTCTTTCTCTTTGCTTCTTGTTAGAAATTCCATCCGTATTTTCACTGGATGAGTAAAAATAAATAATATTGAATTGACGATATATGATCGTCACCCCATAGACAAATGATAATGATAGTGTAGGTGAAAAACAAAATGAAAAGGAGTGTTCGGTCCCAGGGGATTGGGGACCATAGAAAATGATGTTATGAAATGAGTAACCAGGATTACAGTGTAAAGTCCTTGCTTGCAGGGTATAGCTTGCGAGTCGTGATAGACTGACTCTCGAAATCATCGAAAAGGTTG
Source organism: Kwoniella dendrophila CBS 6074 (assembly GCF_036810415.1). Taxonomy (NCBI): domain Eukaryota; kingdom Fungi; phylum Basidiomycota; class Tremellomycetes; order Tremellales; family Cryptococcaceae; genus Kwoniella; species Kwoniella dendrophila. The sequence goes on from NC_089483.1 coordinate 1,259,803, forward strand.
TCACCTTGCTTGGTGAATGTTAATTTAAAACACGAGGGACTGTTTTCGTTTTATCCCTTCCTCACACCTGCTGTAAGATCGACTATACACTTATGTATCTGTATCGCCATGTTAGCAGATTGCGTTCAAATATGAGGATATTGCAAGCGAGTGAGTACAGTATCTGCATAGACAACTCAGTTGCTCTCATGGGAAATTGTGCCACGTGATGTATACGTAATTACAGTAAATATGGAACTGATCTTAACTGTAGGAAAATAAAAGGTAAACAACAACAAATAGGATATACACGCGCCTTGCTTTCTTGAATTTGCTTTTCATCCATCTCTCTATTCTTCAGCTCATCCATCATCATTCCTCACATTCTGGCTTTCCATATTCTCAATCGTCTCCTACGTATAAAGAGCGTAAACAAGACGGTAGCATACAATCTTTCCTTCCAATCATCCAGGTCATTCGGATTCAGCAAACTGAACAATACTTTAGGACCCGAAGTGTCAGAGGAATTAGGCTCTCTCGACTTTTAGATACTTAAGCATAGGAATGGCCATCAATTTACCGACCAGAAGCTCTCATTTGGATCATCCAGCAACAAGAAGGCCACTGAGAGAACTCGAAATCAGCATGTCAAGTTCTACGAATGCGGGTGGCCTCAAGAACTTGTGGAACGAGGATGACGAATCTTTTGAAGTCCAGGTACCGGACTTCCATTTCGATTGGGGAGTCGATAAGGGCTTGAAAGAAACAGACAACACCAGCACCGATGCAGCTCCGATCCAACGCTTCTCCTCTTTGGATATCAGTAAGAAGATACCGAGTAGACCCACCTCTTTGTCCCCACCAGCGTCTCAACCCGGTTCGTCCTTCAGTCAGGCGAAAGCTACGCCGCCACCACGATATAATAAATCAGCAAGATCTTCCCTATCTTCAGTTAACGCTGCGGCATTGACTGACGCATCAACAGCCTCGGGGTCATCTCTTGTGCCTACACCACCCGGAATTGGTTTCTCATCTGGAACGCGATCAATCTCATCCCAGAATCTTGATTCAGGAGGTAGTGGCACCGGAGGATCCGGTAGAATCTATGGAGGAGGTCGGAAGTTTCAGAGAGTGGTATCAGCCCCTATCACTAGATCGAAGCTTGACCAGGAGGATAATGCGATGCTTACGGTCGGAGATGCTTCCATAGTGAGTATCCAGTATCAAATTCTACTGTTTGAGAATTCGTTAATGAAACCTATGAGCAGCTGTCATCCAGTACAGCTTCACACACCGCCACCATACGCCCACAGCTCATGCACACAAACTCTGCTTCTTCCATCGATAATGAGACTAGCGCTACATTCACCTTATCACGCACTTCGAATTATATGACGCCCGGCGTGACAGACAGAACCTTGACTTCTGCGGCACGATCAACTGGTCGTAGATTGGGGGGTCTATCTAAATTTGGAGGCCCTGCAAGGCGTGTGGTACCTGCATTGGAGACAGAAGATATTCAGGAGGAGCCAGATAAACCTAGTCCCGTACTAATGAGTACGTATCTATCCATTGTAACAGGCCTCGCTGCTGACCAGCAACAGACTCTCCTCCCAGGAATACCCCTTCACCTCCACCTGCGACAAGGTCCTCTCGTTCTACTACTCTGCCGTCCTCTGTGAACGAAAGTTCTGCACATTCACATCTTCACTCTCGTACACAGAGTCGGAACTCACCAGTCCAACATTTTGACCGCCCGTCAGCCACCGTTGAAGAAGCTATACCCAATCTCGAGCGAAGCCAACAACGTTCGAATCCGGATCCTCAGCTGGGATATCAGAGTGCGGGTCTAAGGGAGACCGTCATGTTGTCGAACAGACCAGATGAGAACGATCGCCCATTCCGTCCATTCAGCTCGACCGTACATCAGAACTCGGCCAATGCGGACACAGCTGATCATCTACCGCAAGCTTATGATCATCGCAATAACATGGGTAGCTCCTCCTCACAATTGCTCAGAAGATCACCTCCCGCTCTCCAACGACACAGTCCTCCTCCCCATCCTCTTCGGGCTGTCCGACCTGCTCCCGCTATCAGCAATGCATACGAGCCTCAGCCACCTCCTAGCAATCCGGTGGTACCCATAACGCAGCCTGTTCAGACGGGAAGAATGGATCAGTATTCACAAGCAAGTTTGCCGCAAAGTATGCAGCCTCAAGCCATCCCGGCCCCAGCCGCTACGCGGACGTCCTTCCTGGTAAGCTCATAGTATCCGTTCTATCTGGTGCGCGTTTTTGACAATAGCTGCGTAGGTGAACTCGATACCGTACGAACGGCTACAACGACTCGGGAAAGGTGGTTCGTCTACTGTCTACTCAGTCCTGTATTCAGCACCACCGAAGAAACGGATCATCTATGCGCTCAAGGTTGTGCAGCTGGACAGGGCCGATTCAGAAACCTATCAAAGTTATACAAACGAGATTGAGCTTCTAAAACGACTTCGCGGTCACGACAGAGTTATTCAACTTATAGATCATCAAATCACGTTTGGACAGGGAAATCGACCGCACAGGCTACTTATGGTGAGCAATCTGAATTCCATCTTCTAATTGTGGCGCTGAAAACGGGTTCTCTCTTCAGGTCATGGAATGCGGGGAGATTGATTTCGCTGCGTTGCTCGATGAGCAGCGAGGAAAGGCGATTAATATAAATTTTGTTGGCCTATACTGGGAGCAAGTGAGTTAAGAGCTGTCTGAATTTAGCTGATTGTATTAGATGCTGGAAGCAGTTGAAGCTGTTCATAAGGAGAACGTAGTTCACACCGATCTAAAACCTGCAAATTTCGTGCTTGTCAAAGGTCGACTGAAGATTATCGATTTTGGTATAGCTAAAGCTGTTGCCAACGACACAGTCAATATCCAACGAGATCAACAGGTGAGTCCAGGAGCTACAGGGCAAAGCTGACTTTCGGTAGATCGGAACTGTCAACTATATGAGTCCGGAAGCTATTCAGCGTATGAACAACCAAAAGGTGTTGAAGGTAAGTTCGACAGGCCGAATGACACCACTGACAAAATCAGTTATCGTATCCTAGTGATGTATGGTCTCTAGGTTGCATCTTGTATCAGATGATTTATGGTAGTCCACCTTTTCAACATATCGGAGGTGGTCCACTGGCAAAAATGCAAGTTATCGCGGACCCACGCCATGTCGTAGACTACCCCGAGATAGCTGTTCCTAAAACTACCGTTGGAGTCGGGCTTGACGGTCAGCCAATCAATCCGCAATCTCTAGCTGTTTCAGTTAGTCCCTCTGCCATCGATACAATGAAGCGATGTCTCTTTTATCGCAAAGAACATCGATTGACTATTCCAGAATTACTGCATCACGAGTTTTTGAAACCCAAGATCAGAGGTGAGTTCGATAAGCTCCTGACACAAGCTAATATTGAGTAGCTCCTGCTGTTCCCCCTGGATCCACGCCTATCACGCAAAAGCAAATGGAGATTATGGTCAACTTTATCCTTCGGGAGCATGGACTGCCCGAGCTCTCAAGTGAAGACCGTACAGCTGAAGTGAGTACCGCTCTTATAGATCGCCGGCGTGTGCTGACTACCTGATCCTGAGCAGGACTTATTCTCGCAGCTGGAGATGCAGAACGCTCTATCCGAATAAACCAACTCGCCTGCTGCCATTGTAATAACGATGCACATCTTGTATCGCCTTGTAGAATCTAGTAATATCGTATAATCATGAATAGACTGGAGGATCTCGCTGAGCCAAATATGCTGCTAAACTCATTTAGCACGATATCCTATACGAGTGTGCATCAGCGGTAGGCAGTTTAAATCGTCATAATAGGGTATTTGGGCCAATCGTCACCCATTGCTCGAGGTCCATCTTCAATCTGACCCATCGTAATATATTGATACATGATCATATGACGCAATATAAAAGGATAAATGAGGGGTATATTTGATCTGATTGGTATATATATGAGATAGAAGAGGAATTGAATCATACAATGCGTTTCTATTGTTACATGCTACCATATTGCACCGATCTAGTTCAACTCTTTTCTAAGCCAGAATCTTGTAACGATATATCATTAAGGAATAGAAAAGTATGTTTTGATCTTTCTGTTCCTAGTATCGTTGGTTGCTCTCCTCGGAGATGTAGTCGTAAACAGAAAGATCATCTCCCTCTGCCGAAAGACTTCGATAATATTTTGCTTGCTGTGGTGCATATCCACTCAAGGAAGTATCAACTTGATTGATAATTGGCGATGATCTAATGTTGGCTGTTTCTATCCCATAATCACCTTCCAGAAGTTCTACCGATCCGTCACCGCGAATTCCCATACCAGAATAAAGACCTGTTGGATAGCCATGCGATTCTTCTGAGGGTGTTTTGTAGCTCCATCGTTGTGTACTTTTGGGTACGGGAGCATAGAGAGGGGCGGCAGAGGTTGCGGGTGCTAAAGGCAGAGGTCGAGTCGAGTAATCATTGACTTCAACAGGAGATTTTCGGGAAGAAGCAGGAGGAGGCGGTAAGAGGTGACCGTCAGCAGAAAGTATTGGGAAGTGGAAGTCTTCTGACGTAGGTGAATAAGGAGAACCAGGTGTTGGAGAGCTGAAATGGCTTGAATCAGAAGATATCGGCGATGGAGGAGCTCGCGATGTTTGTCTTGAGAGTGAAGCGAAAGACCCAGCGTGTTGCATCAGAGGCGTACCCATACCGGACACCTTTGATTCTGAAGAGATTTGTAAAGCCCTTTCCTTTGCTCTGGAGCGATAGAAACGGTGAAGGAAGATTCCTCCCAATATTACCAATACAAGACCACCTGGAGCCCAAGATCAGCTTATTGTTTATACAGCTAGCATGTCGTAGCAGAGACTCACACAAAGACATCGCTATAGCTAAGAACATTTTGTCATCCGCAGACATTGTTGGACACGGATCACCATTCGAGTCATACAGCTTGCCGCTGCCATTGACCTGCGATGAGCAACCTATATGAGCAAGCGTCCCAACCCCTGCCTATATCTGAAGACCTACCGAATCGGAGTTGTGGTACGCGCATGCACGTCTAGTGAGCGTTGAGAGCAGTTGGGGAGCCATAATGTCGTTCTGAATAGCGTGCTGGTAGAGGTGAGATATACGGTGTTAAATGGGAAAAAGAAAGTAACAAGTACCAAGTTATGAACTGTAAATAGACATCGTTCTTCATTCTCGTTGAACATCACTGACCATTCCTTGCGCAGGCCCGCCATCTTGAACATTACTTTTAACGCAGCGGTCAAGTAATGAGATAACACTACGGATGGACGATGTTAATCTCCATAAATCCTTTGAATGAGTTATCTCATTTCGGTTATTTGCCCGCAGCCAGCGGACAACCTCCACCCGCCTCAAGAATGTTCGGAATGTTCCTACGCACACATAACATAAAATGCATTCGTAAAAATATCTATATATAAGCAACATCTATAAAAACATAAATCTATAAGCTACAAAATTGGATGCGTCAGAACGTGATGTTCCATTAATCAAGGTCAAATTGAAAAAAAAAACTAATAAGCTACAGTGAATCTAAGTTGACCATCCTCAAGGTGATCTACTTTGACTTGGTCCATGGTGTCAACAACGTAATGAGCACCAAGGTTTTCGATCTTATCTCTGGTGTGAGAAGTACAGACAGCAATGACGGTCGCACCAGAGGCGACACCAGCTTTGATACCTGAAGGTGAATCTTCGAATACAACAGCTCTTGTGGGAGCGATACCAAGATCAGAGGCTGCGAGTAAGAAGGGGTCGGGGAAAGGTTTTCCTCTAAGTAATCGAGAATCATCGGCAGTGACACAGACTTGAGGGATGGTGATACTATGGAAGGAAGATCTGACCGTCAGCGATGACCCCAAATCACTCCTAAAACAGATGACTCACGCTGTTCGGTTCAAGCAACCGTGACAGTATGTCTTGGCACCAGAAGTAGCGACGGCATATTTGTTCTCTGGAAGAGAGTTGATCATTTTTCGGACACCAGGAAGAATTCGGACACTCATGTCGATGATATCTTCCGCGTCGTCTTCGGCGAAAGGAGATTCGTCCTCAATGACAACTTCTTCAATCTTAGTCTCGCTGAGTTTGTAACTCGTCAAGTTTAGTGTGTCTGCCGTACTCATCTGTAAAGATGGGTGTCGAGCCGCATCTGGGGTGACCGGTGTAAGCGGAGACATGGAAGACCGACGCGTGGATGCACTAGTCATGGATGATTGTCGAGATCGAGCGGAACTCATTGATCCTTTTCGAGATTGAGGAGGAGTATCGGCAAAAGCGAGAATTGATGTTTCGAATTCTAGTTGAGGAAGAAAAACTTTAGTGTCGTTGTACGTGAAACCCAAGTTTGAGGTCACTTACTCTCAACTTCCCTTTCTACATGCTCTTTACGCAATCCCGGCACCAACTCCATAAGATTATCACTAGCTCTTCGACCATGTGTGGCTCTGATAACTTCTTCAGGTTCCAATCCAAGCTCTTCAGCTTTAGCGGTCCAGGCGGCTTCCACGGCAGCGATAGAATCCGTCAAAGTACCGTCCTATTTTTATTAATTAATACTGCAAACATTGCATTGACTAAGCATACAGACTCACCATGTCAAAAAGAACACCATCGGCGGTGAAGGTAGAGGATTGTCTGTATTGTGAAGAGGACATTGTTGGTGATTTTGAAAATAGAGTTGAATGAAAAAGGTGTGGATGGGTTTCGAGGTATGAGTTAAGCTATTGCCTTCACTTAGTTGAAGTAAAAATATATTGATGGGAAGAAATTGAAGAATCCGAACGCAGATGCATCGTTATATATCTCTTCGTGACCTCTGCTTACTATTCATGATCTCATTGTTTAGGAAGCTTAGCGGTCACCGGGATGACACTTCTGTTGAACCCCAAAAGCATACATCAGAAAGAGCAGAGAACTTGACGTTGAAAGCGATGTTCGACATACCGATCGAACCGTAGAAACCAGGAGTATCGTGCCAAAATGTAGATTGATGATAACTAATATCGAAAAAAGGGTATTGAAAGGGGTTTTAGACTTGGACTAACACAAAATATGGTCATCTGTGAGAAAAAATTCGAAAGATAATTAAGAGATAACCAAATTCTGACGATTTAGACCAGGGTAGAACAGGAATCAGTTTCAGGAATCAAGGGTTTCAGTTCTGTACATGATATATCCCGCGTCATCAAAAGCTAAAATTTCCCCTTAACATCCTTTCGGTTTTCATGTTTGTTCAGACTGTTTGCTGTCTCTAACTGGACACTTGGCATCTTTTGTTTTGATCCCTTGATTCGATTACTTTGAGCTTTCAGGTTTTTCCATTCAAGAACGATTATTCCGATCCAGCTCCACCTAAAGGCCGTTCCTTTACCGCTCAATTATCAAGGAATGTATGAAGCCACCTCGTCATGAGCACATCATATTCTTTTTCTTTATTTGGCCAGACTCGCTCGCTGCCTTTCTAGACAGAGGTAGAAATGACGCACATCGTGTACGCTCTGACACCGGCGGTACATGATCGATTGAGCGACTACATAACATACTGCCTGTCGGTATCTGGGAAATTCATGTATATATAGAAGTATGGATACACGTCTATGTCCTTGTCCAGGCTTATCTGTAAAAACAATCCAGCTACACTGCTGTTTACGTATCTCCATACTCCAGGTCTACAATCAGTCCTCATGTGATCAAAACAAGCTTGAGATGCTATTGCTATACCGCACTAACCAGTATTCGTTAGGAACGTGGGCTCGGAGATATGCTGAACATTAAGATACAGTACACAGACAAGGAACACGTTGAAATGCGTGGACGGAGAAGTTTGTCAACAAAACAAACATTTGAAGGTAAACGGATTTGAAGTAAACAATAACAGAACGAAAAGGATAACTTATAACATGAGGGTCTCCGTAGTATATACTCCGTATTCTCACAGAATGAATTTCGCGACTTCCTTGGCAAACAGGAGGCAAATCCGCGGGGGTACCAGACTATGCATTTCCGGACACCCCAGAAACACGGCTAGGCAATACCGAGGCAATTTCTCTTCTTACAGTAGCAAAACGACAGGGGGCATCCTCAACGTTGACCTCCTCAACCTTCCGTTCCGTCTTTCGATATTGAGCTTTATAATCAGTAGTAGACAATGTAAGAATCACGTGATCTACCCCGGAGTCAAAGTGTATTATCCCATTTAATTCCGGTGACAACGGAGCACTCCGCTAACTCAATTTCCAACGTGTCTTGGTTGAGAGCCGGTCTCAACCACTTGACGGTGTTACTCGGCGTTTCGAAATATGCGAAGTGAGGGGAGCCACACTGAACCGCCGGGAATGAAACTCATGCAAAGAGATAAGCCTGGCTTAGGCATGCGCTCATCATGTAAAAGGCATGAGAAATATTCGAAATAACCGAGTTAATTCGATTACTTTATTTTGTGATTATCGAATTATCGAATTGTCGAATTATTTCATTTATTTCCCACGTTCCAAAAGGGGATTGACGTATTTCACAAGATTTACTATCAGATTCCACGGTTATACCCCATACCACCCATTTACACCACCAAAATCCCCATTGACTCGCACTTTCTGAAACCACGACGACAACAACACCACTACCAACATCATTTCATTTGTCATCTTCTTTTTCTTTTTCTTATATCATTTTAAGCCCCCTTTCTATCCCTCTCATCTTTCCTTATCTTTCTATACTTCTTAAAACACAAAAGACTCAAACAAAGTTATCAGAATGTCAGTCAAAGTCGGAATTAACGGTTTCGGTGAGTATCTTTTGATCGATGCTTGAGATGTGTTCATGTTTTGTAGGATGGTAAAGTTGTACAGATACCGGATTGATCCACGACATCTCGCCTCCCTTTGTCTCCCTACACGCGTATCTATTGATGCTCGCGGCCACGAGGTGCATGTATAGCTCATATGCATCAAACCGAACACCATATTCTTCGTATCATCGATTCTGTTCAAGAAGCTGACTAATGTTTTTTATTCTACACCTTTAAAGGTCGAATTGGTCGAATTGTCCTCAGGTGCGCTAAATGAGCTTGATTTGAATTACAAATACTAATATGGCTCGAACAGAAATGCTATCGACCACGGAGATATCGAAGTAGTTGCCATCAACGAGTGAGTGCCCGGCCCACCGAAATCTGTGCTGAGCACGTTGGCTGACGTTCGTCTATTTCAGTCCTTTCATTGATCTTGAGTACATGGTAAGTCAATTTGGTAACGTCCAAGCACAACACAGCATTAACGTATATCTTCATTGCAGGTTTACATGTTCAAATACGATTCTGTAAGTTGAAAACATGAAGTCGTCTGGTGTCGATCCAAAAATAGTTGCTGACGAAATTTCTGCTAGACTCACGGGCGATTCAAGGGTTCTGTAGAACACAAAGATGGTAAACTTTACATCAACAACAAAGCCGTCACCGTCTTTGGTGAACGAGACCCAACCGCCATTAAATGGGGAGAGGCCGGTGCCGATTACGTTATCGAATCAACCGGTGTCTTCACAACTACCGAGAAAGCCAGTGCCCATCTTAAAGGTGGTGCCAAGAAGGTCATTATCTCAGCTCCTTCTGCCGATGCCCCTATGTGAGTCGTATATGGCTCACAATCGAATATTTCCTGTTACTAACCAATCTATCTTCAGGTTCGTTTGTGGTGTAAATCTTGAAGCTTACAAACCCGAATACCAAGTCATCTCCAACGCTTCATGTACTACCAACTGTCTCGCCCCTCTCGCCAAAGTCATCAACGACAACGTAAGCGTCATAACTAGTCAGACGTACTTGTAGTATCGTGTATTAACCAATCTATCTAGTTCACCATTGTCGAAGGTCTCATGACCACCGTCCACGCCACCACTGCTACCCAAAAGACCGTCGATGGTCCTTCCAACAGTAAGCATTTATTACGCGCTTGCTCCATCTGCACTTGACTTGCTAACGACACTTTGCAGAGGACTGGAGAGGTGGTCGAGGTGCTGCCGCCAATATCATTCCTTCTTCAACCGGTGCTGCTAAAGTAAGTCACACCGCGGGATTTTTCAAACAAGCGTCTTTGTGCTCATTGGCTACTCTCCTCGAATAGGCCGTCGGAAAGGTCATTCCTTCTCTTAACGGAAAACTCACTGGTATGGCTTTCCGAGTTCCAACCTCTGATGTGTCAGTCGTCGATCTCGTCGCCCGAATTGAAAAAGGTGCTTCATATGATGAAATCAAGGCCGTTATCAAGAAAGCTTCTGAAAGTCCTGAACTCAAGGGTATCTTAGGGTGAGTCATTCAGTAGCCTTGATCATACGTTTCTTAGTGTATGAGCTGACCTTCGCGCGCTTCTCGCAGCTACACCGAAGATGAAGTCGTCTCCACCGACTTCGTTGGTTCAACCGAATCATCCATCTTCGATGCTAAAGCTGGTATTGCCTTAAACGCCAACTTCGTCAAGCTCGTCTCATGGGTAAGTGTGTGATAATGTACAAGTGTATATGCAGTCGCTGATATCGTGGCTGCTTTCTAGTACGATAACGAATACGGTTACTCTCGACGAGTTTGTGACCTTGTCGCTTACATTGCCGGTGTAGATGCTAAAGCTCAATAAGTGGACAGATCAGATAGTATTGGAGACTAGTCAACATTTGCGGTAGTCGATGTGTATGGTATGAATAAATCCGATACAAATTGACTTCAGTAATAATAGACGTTCCTGTCGTTGGTGAATTCAGGTGACTCACGATCGTCGCTGTTGATACTTTCAAATAGGGAATACAGATGAGAGCTACTTGCAAAATTTTTATTGCGTCTTGCATGATTGAATAAGTGTTTGTTGTACGGTCAGCAGTACTTGAGCTTGGACATCTGTCCCTTCAACTTGTGTGAAGTAGACGAAGTTACAGAATTGCGCTGCTATTCCATCAGCCATTGCTAGCGGGTCTCGGAGGGATTTATTGCAGAATAATCGTGTCAGGCGGGCCTGTCAGTATGGATTTCACCTCATACCGCTTGCTTATCAAGAGTACCGCCGAGCCATTTCGCGTAATACGCGTACATCGCTTGATGCTTGCTGGCAACCAACAGATGCATTGATCAGCTGTGGCTACGTAGAGACATCAAACCAGATTAAGAGTGATAGAAAAAAGCGTTGAGCGACCTAGAAAGAGGATATCTAGAAAGTAGATAGGGGTAATATTGAATTTCTGTTGAGCATTGGAACGTCGATGTCTCTTGAAATCTGTGAGCTCTGCCGCTCTTTAGGATTCATTCATACGTTCCTAATAGAACTTTATTGATAAAGGGGGCAGTGGATGTCGAAGATCACATGAATTATAGGGGTTTGAGTCACCTTCTGTGTAACAGACCGTGTGCTTCAGGCTTTGTCTGGACACAAGATGTACATATAACGCTGCAGCGATGACAATACTAACCTTTGAGTTCAAATGAGCTGCAATTTTATGGTTCCTGTCTCACGGGTCATTGGCCTGCTATCAAGGTTTTGCCAGCAAGTATACACTGCATGCAGGCTGCACAGAAGATAACTATCTGTGAAAGGAAATTAGCTGCAACCCTTTGTCTCCTCTTGCCTCCATTTTTGCAACAAGCTACTATGTGAAATTCCTTGATGTCAAAATTTTGATAGACAAGCTATATGTGAATATACTATATATATCATCAAAAGGGGGTGTTAGTTTTTGAACACAAATTGACGACTACTTTGTGCTTGCAGTTTCTCCAGATTTTGAGGTAGTCTACTAAGTGAAATTGCTTATTATCAAAATCCTGTTAGGAAAGTCACATGTATATATACTATATGTATGCTCGAAAGGGCGTGTTGATTTTTGGACGCGGATTGACTACCACTTTTTGTCTGCTGTTTGCTCAATTCCTGAGATAACCTGATGATTCTAGTACCAGATATGCATATATATTTTATGAGAGCTCAAGCAGAACATGTCAACTCTCAAATCCAGATTGATGATTGCCCTGATTCTGATCCAAGAGCTTCAGAGGTGATAATCGTTGTCAAGTAGCGCACAAAACTATATCTCTGAAAGATGACATCCTTTCGCTCTGCCTTTTGCCCCCTATTCTCCCAGACACAATGATAGTACCATCAACAAAGAGAAAGTCAATCCAGCGCAGCAAGACGCAAGAGGAGTTCGTACTTGTCATGTCGGCTTCCACCAATGACATGGGTTCAGGTTACATGATAGAGAAAATTGGTTCTGCCCACCGATATCTCCAAGTTATCAGAGGAATCGTTCACTTGTCGAAGATATAGTTGAATGATAGAATATATCGTGGATTCAACTTCTACTTCTACCACAAACATCGAGTTCTAGTCATATATGTGTATATACATCACTCATTCTGTCTACTATCTTCTAGTTCCCCTATGAGTTTTTTATTGTTGCCTCTGAATTACTATTATTGGTACATACGATACCATTTGCACTTCGGTATCTCTTAGAAGCTACAACGCCTATTGTCCCTTCTAAAGTCCACCAAAGCTTGCTTCCTTTTCGACGATATCGCTCAAGCCTCAAGGACACTTTAACTATTTCCGTTATTTCTCGCCTGCTCTGGCAGTCCCTTGTATGAATTGACACTCTACACCGAAGGGTTCTTAAATCATCGTGACAACACCCTTTAAGTGTGAAAAATAAGTGCACCAGTGTCATTCACTACCTTCGATAAGACTTGTATCTATTTCTCATTTCTTCCTCTTTCCTCATGATGAATTTATCTTGATATCGCTTATACTTGACAGGGTATTGCATGATGTCAGCAGAGCGATCGCCTTTGTCTGATTGAACTTGACATAACCTAAAGTTATCCGTACCATCTTGGAACAAACTCACATAGTGTTCCGCAACCTTCATCCTCTCCAGCTTTTCACGTTGCAACCGATGTAGCAGCACAAGTTGGACATAGAGGGCAATTCCCTTTCAACTGAAGCTTACAGTGTTCAGAATCATGAGGCGTACACATAACGCCATCACTCGAGTGTAAGGTAGCGTGCATGGAACAGTGTACTACATAGAAGGGCCCCACTGCTTGCTAATAGCACAGTGCGTCTAGACCCCTGCTTAGGTGACCTTAGGAGTGCTGTTATCGGTACTACCGGAACGAAGCGCACCAGTTCATCTAGAATCTTTCCTATTTGCATCTATATCTTTTTTGCTTCTTTTCTCTTCTGCGTGACATAACAATCTGCATATTGCTTATGCTAGACAACTTCAAGGTACCTGTCCAATAAGGTTATACTGAAAGTGACGTCTCTGTCTAACGTCTGCTTAGCAAATGGCGAGCAAGCACAGGCGATGAGGAGCATCATGAGGTTTATTGAGGAATCAGAACAGAATAAAGAGAAGATTGAATTTGATATAAGAGATATCTGGTCGACCGCCTGATTAAGCCTGCTGTGTTGCCTGATTGTCACAATGGTTTAAATCCCCTACGCTGGAGAACTTCCATTCATACAAGGGGACTGCCAGACACTGGCAAAAGGTAACGAAAGTAGTTACGAGGTGGACAATACCGTTGATGCTTGATTAATATGATTGTAAAGGTAGCGGGATACTCAGCTTTGAGAAACGCAAGAAGAGACAAGGATATATATGTTCAGATCTTTATGTCCGTAATACATGTAGAGCTTGAAGTAACAATATCTTCTATGACTTTTACACGATATCTTCGAGCACTTGTGGATATAGTATCACCTGACTACAATCCTTGACACAAGAAGTCCATGATGAAATGTGAAGTCAAGGGATCACAAATTAATCCAAGAAGGTGCATTATGTACATTTGAATCCCTCTCAACTGTGATCACGGAACTCGTCCTGATTTGGCTTCAGAGAAGCAACGTGAATATTCTCCACCTATAACCTGTCGCTCCTTTTTTGAATGTTTCAGTTACCGCCGTGTACAATATCGCGCGTAATTTTGATCTCGGTCGACTTTGTCACAAGTGGTCTCAAACCTGTGCATACTTTGATCTGTGTTTTGTGAAGGAGCTGTACGTTCAACCAAAAGTGACCAAAAATCTGTGAAGTCCAAGCTTTATTTTATCTAACATGAACATTTCAGTCAAGCATCGTCAAAAGTCCAGCGGGAATACAGCTTTGTGCACGATAGTAGACCTCTTGCTGGATCGACAGAACCATCTTGCAGGATGCAGGATCCTTCCGCTGAGCTGCCCCAATGATGCGCTGAATTATGCCTCAGGGTGAGGGAGTATCAGCTAACGGTCTTGAGTTGCACAAAAAATACTTAAATAGAAGTTGCACCTCCTACAAAGAGAGTGGCAATACAGCCGTCTGAATAGTTTGAGCTCCAAGCTGCATGTGAAGAGCAAAACCAGCGCAAAAGAGGAGGAAACCCAAGTCAATCAGATCACAAGCCTGGATAGTCATGTCAAAGGGTGAGAAGTGTATGAACGGTTGTAGCGGTTAGGTTATCTGAAAGGATCAATTTCAGACAAGGTGAGGTTTTTGTGATACGCTATGATGGCTTGAGCTAGCTAGAGAATACCTACTAGTGTGTAAGATAAAGCTTGATGAGTTTGTTGATTATGAATAGTAGTAATTGTAAAAAGGAATGGTGTAGCTGGTTGATGGCTATGATGATTAAGACGATGTCATGTTTTGATCCTTGAGGTGAAGCAGAATATGGAAGCTATGTGAATCCTGGCTGCTAGGTGGTTGAGCTCCTTGGTTTGCAATTCTCTCCTAGGGGTCGATTATCAGACTGGCATCAGCTTATGAAGCAGTTTACTGGATATTGGAATATTATCCGTCGCCAGACTTTTAAGAGTATCGCATTGCTGGACTGTGTATTTGATATTTGTTTAGTAGACACGTCTAGCTTTCATCTCTATATTGTAAAGGTTAAGGCTGATCTCCCTGCGGTATTGAGAATGGCTTTCACTAAATTCAACAGCAAATGCACAACACAAAGGTTGGGCAGTATGGACTCATTTTGTTGCTATTCAGTTCTGCTGATTATCTCATACATCATAGATGATCCAAGTCTTGAGTGGCGTCCTAGGGAGATCTCTATACATGACTTTTTTAGAAAGACATTGATATAGGAACACCCAGGTTATCTCAGGAATTGAGCAAACAGCAGACAAAAAGTGGTAGTCAATCCGCGTCCAAAAATCAACACGCCCTTTTGAGCATACATATAGTATATATACATGTGACTTTCCTAACAGGATTTTGATAATAAGCAATTTCACTTAGTAGACTACCTCAAAATCTGGAGAAACTGCAAGCACAAAGTAGTCGTCAATTTGTGTTCAAAAACTAACACCCCCTTTTGATGATATATATAGTATATTCACATATAGCTTGTCTATCAAAATTTTGACATCAAGGAATTTCACATAGTAGCTTGTTGCAAAAATGGAGGCAAGAGGAGACAAAGGGTTGCAGCTAATTTCCTTTCACAGATAGTTATCTTCTGTGCAGCCTGCATGCAGTGTATACTCGCTGACAAAATCCTCATGTCAAACTAAAGCCAGCATAAATGATGCAAATCCTGAGAGGAAAAGGGATAGAAAATAGCTCCCTACAGACAAACCTTTTAGAATATCTACCGTCGGTTGATATTGGTAGCATGATTCTCTATGAACCGTTACCAGTCCGTTATAAAGCAGTTGGGATTATAGCGGTCGGTCTCAAAAGAGATGATTTCAAAACAGTCGGCCTTGTAACCGTTTGTCTCAGTACAGCTCGGTCCAATAACAGATCGTTCTTTTACCGTTGGTATTTATACCGTGTTGATGTCTGTTTATGTTGGGTCGTACAACACTGCAGTAAAAAGTGTTTCATTACGTTGGTTACTGGCTATTGCATAACGCAAAGTCCACCGCAGCAGAACGTCTCTCACTGATTGATATCTAAGTACGTTTACTGCTCTCTTTTTGAAAGTGTATGCATCATGGAGAAGAGAGGTAACAGAAATTAAGGTAATCTAGAAAAGAACGTGTAGAATTGGGGCTATAAAATACAACAGTCGAAACATATCTCCTTTCCAGACACTACAGCAGCGGTGTCATCCAGCTGAGGTCGATATGTATGAAGACATAGCATGGGATACAGTATCTTGATGGAGAGGTATGTACCATTCAGGTTTGTAGGTCGCGCATAACATGCAACATTGCGAAATCTAAGTTCCCCATACTTCAAGACCCACACAATCGAAAAGGATAGCTTGCGAGGATTTCCTAGATCTACTCTCTGATAAAACATCGTTATCATATGCAGGTGAGGTGGCTGACGAGTTCTGGGTGAAAGTGGAATCGAGAATCAGACCATAAACCCCGTCTCTGTAGAGTACATGCCGTCAGTAATTTTCGTGTTCACGAAACCATAAGCAACACCTACCCTCCACCAAAAGATATGAAGCCGGCCTCGCATAGAGCGAAATATTGATTCTTGCCAGTCCAGCGGAAGGGTTGTATTGCCGACGATGTATCTAGTTTGAACAGGAACCTGTCAGGACAGCAGGATGTAATTTAGCATTTTGGCTTATCTTATCGCTATTATAGGCACAGCTTTACCGGTCTCCTCGCGTTCAAGAAAGCGGTATAAGATTGCTTCACAAGGATGATTGGATCACAGACAACAACGACAGAAATAACGCCCTCTCAAAAGACGTGCCCCATGAGGAGATGATGAGCTCACGATTCTCCGCTTCCATAGTAGGTGCCTTCTCGCTTCGTGATTGTCTCGTTGATGAATGCTCCAAAGCGATTTCCTTGACTATCTCGGACAACCAGAATGTTTCCCGACGTTTTATGAGTCTGTCCAAACTTATCTGCTAGGCGATACAGAGTGGACAAGGAAGCTCCATGCTGGTCAAGAGAAACTACACTGCGGTCAGCGACACCTTGTTGTCATTTGAACTCACAAATTAAAGTCCAAGTGCTTGATAGCTTTTGACGTGGGGGCAGATGAAGCCGGAGCTGCCGTTGGGGATCAGCGATCAGCGGGGCAGAGGAAGGTCATGAGCGACATACCTTGTCTGCTTCCATTGAGGATAGCACCTGAACCGTGCTTTCACGTCTGCCGACCAAGGTAATATGACCCCATTCGTCTTCTGCGACAATATATTTGGGTTTATTGTGCTGACGTGGATCAAAGCCTGGTGCTCCTGTGGGAGCTGTGTAACTACCGGCCAGCTGTTCTGCTGATACGAACGGGTTCTGATGGGTCACATCGATGGGCAAGGATTCAGGCGATTTAGGAGCATGAGGTATGTAAGGTTCTGGTTGTGGCTGTTGATTGGGAGGGGAAAAGGTCGAGCTAGTTATTGCAGAGCGCCATTTTGATGCTATTTTGGACGTTGTTGCCAATGTGTCTAATAGCTTAGAGTGGTGAGGGGGACTTCTTGTAATCGTACGACCGAGAGTTGAGCCTTGTTGTGCTGAATTTGCGAATGCTGATTTGGGGGGACTGTTAGCGGGATCGTGCAATTGCACCCTCCGCATTTCGGTAGCAGCATCATCATTGCGTGTTTGGTGTGCTGGATGGAAAATGATATCGTTCCCAGCGTCGGTGACTATAGGAGGAGAGCTAAGACTAGCAGAGAAGTAGGGCGTTGACATCCTTCTTGGTGATCTTAATGGCGGTATATAATCTGGCGAGATCTCACTAGGCCGAGGAGGAAGCGGTACGTGTATCGGTGCACTTTTTGAGCTTTGACTTGGCGGATGGCGAGGCGATGACGGAGGCACCTTTAGTATGCCTTTCCGGCCATTTGGAGTAGCATCTTCCCATATATCCCCACCCAGTAAATCGACTTCTCTAGAAGCTGGCGTTGAGACTTGTGAAGATTTGCGGGAAGACGCATGGCTCGCATACGTCGTTGACAGGGGATCGAACGATCCTAACAGATCGTTTTCATCCAGTAAGGAGTTTCCCTCATATGTGGTCGAAGAATCCGCTGGGAGGCGTGATTCATCAAATCGTTGTCGGTCCAATGGCTGTGAGGGACCTGCTTGAGGAGCTGACTCGAATTCACCGAAATCAGATGACGAAGAGGGTTGATGGGAAGGTTTGAAGCTGCCAGCGGACGGTGACGTGTTGATTCGGGGATGAAAGTCATTCGTACGATGGTTCATGTTGATGTGTCAATCGTAGCTGTCAGTCCAGGTACAGCTTTGTTGTGCATTTGATCATATCAATGTACTAATGTACTGAACACATCGTAGTTGACAAGTTTCAACTGAATAGTTGCAAACATTCATACCAAGGTTATTGTTATACTTTGAATGCGTTTAACCTCCACTTAGCTTAACGTACTCGTTATATCGCATCTTCTTCGTCATGCATCATCCAATACACCTTCGTTTACGTAATTAAAGGACATGAGGTTTCGAGAAAAGCATCAAGTTAAATTATTAATATTTTAATCTTCTTATCAGCAATTTACGAGTACTTGTCTCGGTATGATCCCATGTTACGTTCATCTTGTTCATAGCGTCACTCCCGTACCTGTATGAACCTATCATAAGGAACCGAAATGATGCGTATATAACTGTTGCTAGAACTCATCATCCCTCCTGTCGGTTATCTTACCAACACCCTTGCAAATCATCATCCTATGGCTACTTATCGAGACTATGGGTTCAAAAACTAAGAAAGTGAAGAAACAGCCAATATCCGCCCATGCGAACGCTGCAACTATCGTCAATGTGCACGACGCCCACAAACAGTCCGAGTCCTCTCTGCTTGCTTCTTCAGCTCAGTCATCGTTCCCCAAACGCGCTCGACCTGCCAAGAGGACCGCCGTATCCCGCAAATTGACACAATCAACGATAGCGAGATTTCATACGTTGTTGAAACAACAAGCGAGACTGAAATCAAGCTTGAGGTCATCACACTCGCAGCAGGATGCGAATGTACATAAATCAGCAGAAAAGGAGCTGAAAGCGATTGAGCAGGAGATGGAGTCATTAGGCGGTCTTAACGCTTATCAAATCGCTAGTACACTTGGACAATCTAACGAGAGAGGTGGAGACAGCTCAAAAGTGCTGGTGCGTTGGCTGGTGGAACTAGGACTCAGAGACCAAGCGGAAACTATAAACACTAAATTGCGGTTAGTAGTTGTTTCTTCTGGTTATCAATTGTCATTCTCGCGTATACATACTGATACGAGCTATGTATGCGGAGCAGCATGTTAGAAATAGGGGCACTGATACCAACCAATTACGCAAGCTGTTCACGATGGATAGCCAATCAACCGATCGATTTACATTCCCAGCACCCTGATATACTTGAGCAAGACTTCTTCCAAAGACCCTTGCCGGTAACAGATATAAATGCTTTTGACATCGTCAGCTGCAGCTTGGTGTTGAACTTTGTTAGCTCACCATCGGAAAGAGGTTAGTCGCATTCGCGCCAGAGCAGAACAAAAAGATTAACTTTATGTATCCCACAGGGCGCATGTTATCTCTTATACGTCAACAACTCAAACCACTTCCTACTCAATCGTTCCTATTTCTTGTCTTACCATTGCCCTGTCTGACTAATTCGCGATACCTCACCCTCACGTCGTTCCAAGAGCTGATGCGAACGGTCGGGTTTTCCCTGGAGAAAGAGCAGTGGAAGCCTGGTGGCAAGGTGGGATACTGGCTTTGGCGAAAGAGCGAAAGAGCGGAACAAGGAGAGACATGGCGCAAGAAGAGCGTGATCGACGACGGACCAAAAAAGAACAATTTTGCTGTTGTATTACCATAGAAACACACCATTGTATGCATCTACGTGCTTAGACTCGTTGTCCTTTCGATTTATCAATGCCGCAAGTATCGCTCTGCCGTGTAATTATCAGAACAACCTTCAAAACGTATGCTGTTATTTCTATATGACTATCAACGCAAAAAATGATGATGACGTAAAGGAAGGTTGTCAATACTCGTCGAATAAATAAAACCAATTGTAATTTTACCGCGGTTTCATGAAGTTCACCTTATTCAAGAGATATCTCGATTATTAGTTTCTGCTTTTTGCCTATCACTTGATCGATCACATAACGTGTCATGGCTCAATCATTCAACTAGACATGTATGCACCCGCTAAAAATCGGACGCAAATAACAACCAGCGCTCATTCAAATATTAATCAATCTAAAAATACCAGTAATACCAGCAATATCAGGCCCCGATTCATAACACTCATCTTCGCCTTCAGCAGTATCGTTATCACTTGGATCGTATATCACTGCTACGAAAAGGATCAGAGAGAGTCAGGATCATGGGGATGTGAGATGAGCTGGATGTCGCCTTCCTACTACCATCTGGATTGGCAGGATAATCCATTTCCACGGTATCAAGTGTTTTTATACCAAGAGCAAGGTATAGAGACGGATTTCTCAGTAAGCAAGCGGTTTGTGATTCCCTAAGAGACAAGATATTAGTCTGACTGGGCTGTGTAGATTGCTGGACATCCTGTTCTATTTATACCTGGAAATGCTGGATCCTATCAGCAGGTAAGGTCTATAGCATCATCTGCTTTTAAGCAGTATTCCGAAGGGATCTCAACATCGCATGCTGGACACGTCACTGGGTACCGGAAGTTGGACTTCTTTACAAGTGAGTTGGCTTTACTTGAGTGCAGACCATTCGCTCAAACAGCTGCCCATAGTTGATTTCAACGAAGACTTTTCCGCTTTTCAATCTCGCACCCTTTCTGAACAAGCTGCATTTATTCGGCATGCGGTTAGCAGGGTATTGGACGAATATAGATCTCTCCCGTTGGCGGAACGGCCCTCGCAGGTTACCCTTCTTGCTCACTCAATGGGTGGAATTGCTGCGCGATCAGCGGTTACAAGGGAAGATATAGCTGAACATGTGGACGCCATCCTCACCTTGTCCACCCCGCATACAGTTCCTCCTTTAACGATGGAATACAGTATGTCGGATATTTACAGAAGGATCTCTGTTCCAATCCGACCCCTCCTTATTTCTTTGTGTGGAGGAGTTTCGGATACTCAAGTTGTTTCTGACAGCTGCGCCCTGCCACCCACAGTTGTAACAGAGTTGGACGGTTTCTCCACTTTCACTACTGGTATTTCAGGCGCCTGGACTGGGGTGGATCATCAAGCAATAGTTTGGTGTCATCAGATCCGCTCACTAGTAGCTCAAGCCCTGCTTGGAATGGCTCAACACGATCAACGGGTCAGGAAGTTAGCAATCGCACAACAATCGTTTTTGCAACCCGTCATTACTAGCTCCTCAGGACCATCTCAAAACGTACAAATCACCTCTGTCAATATGACTATTCTTGCCAAACCTATCAGTTCTGAATCAAAAATCTCTTTTACCGTCGAACATTGCCTGGATCATTGTCGAGAGATACCTTTCAGGTATGAACAACTCCCTTTACCGCAGGATCCCCTTTCACCATTCCCTCTACCTGGTGAGGGCATAAAGGTCGAAGAAACTCTTTTGGCTGTAGACATATATTTGAAGGATATCCAGGGATTCTTAGTTGTCCGGAGTGACACTCACCGAGTAATGGGAAGCGGATCGATGCAGGTCGACAAAATCAAGGAATCATCATGGAGTGAGTCGATGCGTCGAAATGCTCTTGGCTTACATGGATGACCATAGCTCGCTTGATGACCAATTATACAAGTCTTGAATTACATTTTTCCAACGTTCATACCTCGTCGCTACTCGTGCATCGTTTACATACCTCCGTTAATCAATGTAGCAGTGAGTACTGTATTGTCCTGATGATTGGGTCTAACTTTGATGACAGGCTTTCGACCTATAATCAAGCACGTCTCACAACCTATGCCTCCTCTTGAAGATACAACTACCGAAGCTCGCTTCTATCCAGATGACAACCGAGATATCTACTTGCACTCACATATAGCCAGTGCTCCCTTCCAGAACAGGCAGCATATCAGAGATAGGATGACGGTGCGAATATTCCAGCAAGATGGGTGTCCAATTGAAGCAGTACGACTGTCCCTTCATTTACCTGGAACGTTGGCAAAGATTGTCACCCGTTACCGAATGACTTTGCTATCTTGGCCATTTGGGTGGGCCGCTTTGATCCTCGCGAAACAATTGCAGATATTTCTGAAGAATGGTAAGTACCTTGTTAACAAAAGGTCCACTGACATAGATCTACTCTAGGTCAGATACCGTCATTCGGTATAAGCATTGAAGAAGTAGGCTGGAAATGGTTCCCAGGGTGCTGCTCAATACTCGTTGCAGGCAACCTCATCCAGATCTCTCTCAGGTCACTAGTCAATCTGGATGATCTTCTGCTTGGGACAACCGAAATAGCGTTTGTACCTTTGGTACTTTTTATGTCTACCTGGACTTTCGGGTTGACATGTACAGCTTGGTTGGTCATCGATGCCGCGATCACCTGCACAAGAATGCTCTTGTCACGTATGCGTATGACGCACGTCGGAACCTCACCGTGAGTTGCACAAAGCCTTACAAAGTTGGCTGTGAACGAGGACTAGCTATGGATCCTAATTATCTGTTTTCATGTCCTCTAGGCCGCCTACGTCTCGTTTAATAGTACAATTCTTGGTTCCTCTCGTTCTAGTTTACTTGATCGTCCCTCATCAACTGGCATTTATAATATTTTTCGCTGCAATGTGGACCTCGCTAGTATGGAGTGATCATTCGCATGTGGGTGAAACATTACTATTTATCGGCAGCACAGATCCGCTTATATTTTGTGATTAGGCTTCTCATGAATTCGGCGCCGCAGCATTCTTCTTCATGCTTTGGCTTGTACCCTTCAAAGCCACTGGTTTAGTTGTCTGGGCTCGGAGTTTATGGATCAACTGGAATCACCCAATGTCCGCGGACCATAATCTGCTGTACGTAGGGCCAGTCATCTCCCTTGTAGGCCTATACAGTTTAGGGGCTGAACCAAAAAGGCGAGAAAGGTAAGTCGACACCGCAAATGGGGGCTTACAGCATTGTTGATCAGCTTTTTGTAGGACAATTCAAGGCTGCTGTTGTACTTTGATTCTCCTTGTTATAGCAGTCTTTTTATTCGGGAGTAGATATACATGGATCCTACCACCAATCGGACATACAGTGTTGGTGTTTTTAGCTGCCATATTATGGTAATCTCGGAGACTATATATGATGATGTAATGACTTTTAACGTTTTCACGCGAGGCAAGTTCATGTTGAACTATATATCCGATTCTCATTTATGTTTGATTCTGCTTTACCGTAATATCTGGTGCACACTATCATCGTCGATACATGTCCAACGATCAAGAAACGCACCTCAAGGAGTTCAACGCTGCATCAGAATGGGTCTCATCTGCACCTTCCGCGGCAAGTTTACCGAACGATGTGAAACTTGAGGTGAGCCGGGTATTAAGACTAGTTTGATCAGAATCCGAATTGACAAGATCAGATCAGCTCTATGGTTTATTCAAATACATTAACTCATCTGCCGGACCGTAAGTCAGTCTCTACAGACTGTCTTTCTGTTGTTCTCACCCTTCTATCTTTCCAAAGAATCGGAGGTCGTCCCTCTATCTTCTCCCCAGCTCCTCGAGCCAAATATGACTCTTGGGCGTTTCAGTACACCAAATATTCGTCACAGTCTTCGGGTCAGAAATCAGCTTGTCGACGATACATCGAAATTGCCAAACAGATAGGATGGACAGGGAACATACGCGAATACGAAGATGAGGATATAGATCTGGAGAATCTCGATGATGATCCAGCTGAAGACCAGAGACAAATTCAGGGTAAAAGCGGTAACGATAATCCTATAGGTGGGGTAAAAGTTAGTGTGATGTCTGGCGAAGATGGGGAACAGGATGCTCTGTCGTGAGTTACGAGTACTATTCGATTTGTGACTACTGATGCCTTTTTTTACCATGTAAGCACAATACATCCATTACATCAAGCGGTATCTGATAACGATGTTTCGCAAGTCGAAAAGTTGATCAAGCAGAACATGGATGACATCAACCTTAGGGATGAGTTTGTGAGTATCTGCACTATAGACATAATTCGAAGCGAATCTAACTCAGTCTTAAGGGATATACACCCTTACACCTGGCAGCAGATCGGGGTTACGTCAAAATGACCGAACTGTTACTACGACTGGGCGCCGATAAAGATGCTAAGGTATGTCTAATTGGCAAAAGTGGTAATGGGACTAACAGTGTGTGCGTTGTAGGATGAGGATGAGCAAACCCCGTTTATGCTGGCAGAAATATCTGAACGAGAAGATATTATGAAAATCCTGAGACAAGATTAATATCTCATCCAGGCAGTATGCATATTATCTATCTTTCTACAACCTCATGTAACGACTATTGTATATATACTTATGCTATAATATCTCAGAACATGATCTATGGGATGCTTTTCCATTCGCCCAAATGACTATATCCTCCCCAGCAAGATCATTCAAACATACCTTGCAGTCGTATGAGAGCAGACCCCATCCACCCTCCCTTTTCGCTTTCAAAACAGCAAGAATCTCGTATAGATCCGCTTCTACAAGGCGAGTTGTCATAGTGAGCATTTCTCCTTCGGCTCGATAAGAGTCAAGCATGCCAGTAAGGATGGTTCGAAACTCGGAATAAGTTCGTCCCTTCTTGGCATGTTTGCTCTTGGAAGTTGAAGCATCGATGAGTCGTTTGAATAATCGAGGAAAAGAGAGCGAAGGCGAAGACGAGGAGACTAGAGCGGCGAGTGTCTCCTGTACAACCGATCGTAGAGTGTCGGTAGCAGCAGCCATAGCATCGTTGGAGGTTGAAGCAGTCAGAGCGGAAGTGGAGTGTACAAGGTCGACTATTTCGTGTAGAACTCCTAGCCAGATGTCCTCAACTTCACCGGTAATGTGAGATTTTGAATGTTCCTGACATAATCGCGTAGCCATCCTCGATACGGTTTGAATCGTTGCTAGAGACATATGTACCATACCTATGTCATTGGATAGGATAGCTTCACCAAGGTCAACACCTCTTGTGCGTAAGATGTTGCCGACGGTATCGAACGTATCTTTCGTTTTACCTTGACGATCCAGGGACCACAATTGACCTTCATGAATACCACAGGTCTCGCAATCGATCGCAAGCTGGGGTAAGTCGAAGAAATCTGGGCCGCGAATGTCGAGGAAAGATATAAGGTTATCGGGCTCGTTGTGGCAGAGTAAGGTGATATATAAGTGTCGTAGGCGCAGATCAATATGTTTGGAAGGGTTGACCAATCCTGTATCTTCAGCATTGGGTTCCAATAGACAGCGCAAATAGGCCATCTGCTTGTGAGGTGCCGGAGATAGCACATCTATCGCTTGAGAGTGACATGCTGGAAGGTCCCGTTCTAGTAGCAATGCTGTTTGTCGAACGCCAAGAGACAACAATTGAGGTAAAGCATCGGAAACAGCCCTATATATTTCGACTGATGAAGGAGCACTAGTGATTATGTCGTCAAGGCTGCTGAATATTTGATCATCTGATTCGGGATCCCTTAACAGAGTGGATATAAGCTTTCCCCATTTCCTTTCCCGTCGATAAGAGGTTCGTAATATTCTATAGAATCCAGCTTCATCAAACAGTTCTAGCATTGTTTCAGAATCATGCGGTGTATAAGCAGATAGTAGGTATTCGGCGGCTAATTGTCGATCTTCCCTGGTGCTTTGATCAGGATCACTAGCCAAACTGACCAATATACGATGAAGCGTCGAAGGCGGGATAAAGAGGAATTGTGGATATTTAGGTAGATTTCGAGCGACAAATATGTGTAAGAAGGTAATATCACCGGGATGGAAATATTCCGGATCCATTACATCTAGCATAAGGTTAACGATGGATTGACGGTTCATTGCGCCTGATGTGTCGTTGAGGTAGGAATCTTCAAAGGCGATATCCATCGAATGGAGGAATGCTTCTGTGTCGAAACGGAGGAGAAGATTGAGATATGGATAAGGGGGTTCAGGCCCATCGTTCGTGATGACAAAATCGGTGGCAGTTGGCCAAGCAATAGTGCGCCCAGCAAAGATGAAGGAGTAAACATCATTACGAGCGTTGTAAGCTACAGATTCGGGAAGACTATCGCCACTAGGGTACGATAAACCTGATAGGATCGATTCTACATATGCGTAGAGCTTGTATGCGTTCGGTGCCCAGCCTTCTAGATCTTGATCGTCTTTGTCGCCAACAAGGGACGGTCGATTCAATCGGTGTTGTTGTATATCGCGAACGACATTGACCAGTTTCACTAGAGGAGCGACATAGTCCCTCATAGCTCTAGTATAAACGTGTATCATCGCGTCCCAGAGACCATGAGTTTCGCACAATGTTATCGCTTGATTGATGTCTAAAGAAGTTGGTTCAACGTTCCATATGACAGCTTCTGCTTCATCCAATTCCCCTTTATCTTCATGAATTTTGATGAGGGCTTGAAATATGCTAGGTGGAATTTGTCGTATACGACCAGCGAGTATATATGGTTCTAATAGCCGAAGGAAAATACCTTGGATGCCGACTTGAGCGAAATGTTCATAAGCCTCATCGAAGAGGAATGGTAGATCTTGCATAGACAGACACGCATTGATGGAAGTGGTGGCTAAGCCCTCAAAGAGACCAGTCAAATCAACACCCTGTCCTAGATGCGTGTCTTCCGTGAGACGATCTGGCGAGAATGCCCATTTGAGTGACGCAAGGAGAAGCTCATGAAGTCTGACAGAGATGACGCCTTTGCGTTCATCGAGATCATCCGGAAGGTTGATGGTGTTACCTATGGCGCGATTTTCGTAGTATTTGATAGCGATTTCGATTGCACCCAAAAAATCACCTTGATGTACGAGGGACAAAACTCGATCATTCCAGTGTTGTAATGTACCTACTTGCAAAGTAGTTTTGGTCTTTCTCATTAGCTCAGTTCACCCAAGAAGAATACTCACGAGTAAGAACAACTTGTCTCGATAAGATCGCACAGATCCGGTAAGATTCTCGGGCGGGTTATGGGTGGTGAGTCTGTTAAGGCCAATAAACGAATCTTGCGAAGATAGAAGTCTCGTTTGTAAGTTCGTTGTTTCCACCACAGTCATTGAGCGTATATCGAGCAGCGTCAAGTGATTGGACGTTATGATAAGGAGGTGCTAAGATTTGTCAGTTTGATTACTAATATGATTGGACTCACCTCGGCATTATACCACTGCATTGCTCGGATCGGCTCATGAAATTGATACGTTTTTCCTTCTACGATTTCGAGTTCATCACCAGACGGAATGTGTAAAAGACGAATGGATCCACCCCACGAATATGCTAAGACTGGATCCTGTGTACTTTTTCTTAACCAGACGGCACAACCTGACAATGCACCAAGTTCACCGCCTATATTATCTCTCATTTTACGAAACCACGTTTTGGGCGAAGGCTTCATGCCAACAATAACTAATTTGGCTGGAGTCAGGAGAGCTGAAAGCACGAAAGAATCGCACGGGTGTGATTGTTCGCTTAAAGGTAAGGAATGCGCTGCAAATAGGGTTGTAGGTTTTTTTGAGGGATAACTGTGAGCTTCGGTATCTGTCTCAGGATAGCTTCCGAGCATTCTAACAACGTCATTGCTTTCTACACCAACGACTTTACCTAAGCTCCACCAGAATGCTCGGCCGTGCTCATCTCCACTGACAATAGATGTGTGACGAGCGCCAACGAATCCGATGTGCAATATGCGACTGTTCTGTAGATGACCTTCACGTCGACCAGACAGAACTTGACGGACGGTCAAGGCGAGTGTGGTACGAGCTGCTTTCACAGGATTGGCGAGATCGTAGAGGTGTATGTTGCCAGAAGCTCGGCCGACAGCGATATACGTTTGATCCTCCGATATTGTGACAACGGTTACGGGAGACGCTGAAGATCAGCCTCAGCAGTCCACCAAGATACTCACTATTGCCTTCGTCACCCAAAATATGCTCTAATTCTTGTCCAAACCCGTATACAAGTACGAATCCTTTGTCCGTTCCTACAGCTATCATTCCTCGTACGTCCATAACGGTCGGTTTACCGGTGGAATGATTAGGGTCACCTTGAATTTTGGTAGCAATTTGAGTATTGTTTCCCCTTCTAAGAAATGCTTGAGCAGATAAACGTCTGAGAGGGTGAAAAACAAAAGCTGGAGACCGGTTCTCAGCATTTCGAGACTTGATGATCATCTCAGGTTGGGGATGAGAGCTATTGCTTTCTATGGATAGAGTTTCCGATTTGGCTTCAGATATCTGTGAGAAGTGACTCGAGGTTCTCATATGAGCTAGTTTGGGTTGCCGAGGAGACTGCTGTGATGACGCAGAGGGCGTGCGCATATGGGAACGTAAACGGGAGATGGAAGGATCTACATATTAGCAAATACTTCTTTGTTGTCGAACTTACGGATGAATGACGCTCGTTTGCTCGGGCTAGGTGTGGCTGGCGTAGTTTGCGCGGACTTCATATGATTTGATTTGACTGAAGGCGTTCGCTCGGACAGGTCGTCCTGTTTCGAAATCAGCTAGGTGTCACTTTAAGCTGTCTTATCAAATGACCTACAGTGTAAGGGGAGTTCAGACGACCGAATTCTTCGTCTCCTATTGATCCAGCATGAACACCGTTATCGGATGCTTCCATGATATCTTGATATGTTTTACGATATCCCTCCCCTTTCCAATCCGGCGTTATATCAGAAAGATGCGGCGAGACAGGTTGAGCGGCTTCAACATCCAGTACTTGTTGTAGCCTTGCTTCATATTCTTCTTCATCAGTCTCTTTGGCTGTCGATGTATCGTTTTCGATCTGCTGCTCAGGTGAATGAATGTTATGTGAAGGCCAGAAATGATCATCTGGACCATTCTCTATGTTATCAGCATCGAAGGGCACATCGCTAAGCTTCCGCCAATTTACTGGTGCTAGTTCTACTAATGATTGAGGCGAAGGGGTGTTCCGTCTCCAGTAATCGCTTGGCCCAGCATCATTATCACCCCAGCTTGGCTGCTGTTCGTCGTTATATAACGAAGAAGGTGATGCAGGGCTAGAGTGTCGAGATATTATCTGAGAGTGTGATTGAGCTCGGACCGTACGATTGCCTGAAGATGCTGATGAAAGGGTGGATTGTTGACGATGTGGAGCTGCGGTCGGCATTGGAGACCTTCTGGAAGCGCGGATTCCAGCGACAATTGAAGTTGTTTCAGCGAAATCAGCTTCTGAGGAAAGTAAAGACAAGACTATATCATGAATTAATCGTACTATGGAATAGGCTATAAGATATGTATGATATATATGCACGAGGATGCATGACAACATCAATATGTAATAATATCTATATCTATATATCCTACCCGCCGGAGTGATCTCTCTTCACACGCGCTATATTATGTTGTTGGATGCGGACTTGACCGCATTGTCATGAGCCTGACAACGATATGCGATTACGGTGGTTGTTATTGTTGTTGTTGTTATAGAAGAGTTATCGAGTATCTGTGCGTTGTTGTGTGTTACGTTATATCTGTTTGTGTTTAGTTATTTACTTATTTACTTATTGTCGATATCAATAAAGTTGTTATATGAGGACAAACATTCAAGATATCATCTATGCATCCATGCATCTATCATTCAACTTATTGTCATCAACACGAATAGACTCAAGATCCTCAAATAATCGCCACTCACTATTCAGTGTTCACGACATACAAACCACTTCGTTTACGTCAAAATCAGTCGCGACATTTACATCAATTAGGTCTTTAGGTTCAAACCTGTCTTTGCGACATACCCAGATGCGTCATGCCAACCTCAACAATCGCTTCTTCCCCTCTCAGATATAGAAATGCAGTACCTCGTCAACGCTCAGCTGATCCATTTCCACCACCTCCACCTTCAAAACCTATCGATCTAAATAGCTCAACGAGGTCGACCGACAAAGAAACAGGTCAAAAGGTCACAAGAAGAGCATTCCTACTTGATGTAGTGGTGGAAAATCAAGGAGAAGGTACGTCTTGTCTCTGCAGAAATCTCTAGCTAACCTCTCTTGTTCACAGAAACGGCAAATCTGCTTAGTCATTTGGGAAATCCACTCAAACCACTATCAATTTTCCAATCACCTGCTACTGCTAAACATGAAATACCAAATACTCCTTCTCGTCTTTCGCTACCTCCGAGGTCAGAGGATACTGAAGCTGAAGGACCAAGTCCAGGCTGGTCTGGGCCAAGAAAGGAAGAAATGTCAATTCGTCTGAATAACCTAATTGAGGAATTAGTAAAGACAGAAAGAAGCTATCTGTCGCGAATACATGCTTTGAAAACAGTAAGTCCATATATAACTTATGCAAGCTAATAATCTTATAGAGCTATGCCGACCGTCTTCGACTCTTCTCTCGAGATCCTAATCAACAGCTCATACCTCAATATGAAGCTAAAGCGATGTTTGCCAACATCGAAGCGATAGTGCCTGCTTCGGCTGCATTTATGACAGATCTAGATGCTATGCTCAAGACAGGCCAAGCTGAAGATGTTGTTGGCGATGTGTGCTTAAAACACGTAAGTCTCAACATGCTGTACAAGTCAGCTGACCTATGGTAGTTGAAAACATTGCGAACTTTCGATCCCTACCGAACTTACCTAAGCAAACAGGATGAATCACAGAAGCTATTTCAAGATTCATTAAAGAAGTTCAATGGTTTCGCTAGCTTTATAGAGGTGAGCCTCTCATTCGTTAAAATCGATTGCTAATTACAGTAACAGAGTACGAAATATCAGACAACTGGAATCGGTAACATTGGTCTGAGAGAGCTTCTCATGGAACCGGTGCAAAGGATACCGAGGTATACTTTGCTATGGCAAAGTAAGTTCAAATGGCAATGTTGACGAGCTGACATACTAGCAATGATCAAATGCATGTCGCCACTATCAGATCAACGCGCCAAGCTCATGGAAGCCATCGAAATCGCTTCTGGCATAGCCAGATGTGAACCTGATCCTCAAACTGTCAGAGCTACAGTTATGTATCACTTGGAGCGGAATATAGACGACTTCCCTGTGAGTTTGAATTGCAATTTTCGAAGAGTTGATTACTCATGTTTCTGTAGGCCAAACTTTTCAACAGCAATCGTGATTTCATTGATTCCATCGATGTTGAAGACCTCCCAGCCGAATACCCAACCGCATCATCTCCTCCCTCCCGACCCTTATCCTCGTTAGGCTCCCGACCTTTATCCATTTCCTCAAGCTCAAATCCATCTATGGCTTCTTTCGGATCTTTGACTTCTCAATCACCGCCCACAATACACTCTGCCGCAACAGCTCTGAACTGTACTCTATTCCTGTTTGATGACAAACTGATGATAGTAAAGCGACAATCCAGCTCGATTAGCGGACGTAAAACAATTGGAACCGATGACATACAGAAACTTGTCAGGGGTGTTGCAATAATGGACAAGAATGCAGTCAAAAAGGATAAGCTGAGCTGCCGTGGAGTAGTAGATGTTTTGGATATTATTGCATCGGATGTAGGCAACGGAGGTGAGTTTTGACAAAGAAAGATTGGGCTGACTTGCAGATTTTCATATCTTTTTTGAACGCCCGCCCATGAACCAGACTGGACGTTGGGCTGCTCGTCCCTTCAGATCATATTCTACTGTACATCCACCTTATTCAGTAGCCCTTGATCCTGTTGCTACTCGTCGAGACAAACTTCGTTTCATACATAATCTATGGGCCGCACAAGCTCTAGCTCGAGCTAAGGTACAAGTAAAGGATAACAGGGCTATTCCTAAGGTGTTAATGAACGATCAAGAACTATCTTTGGAAGTCGCTGGGGAAGCAATGGGAAGAGCAAGATGTTATTGGAACGTATGGGACAGAAACGGATACTCTGATGGGTTTAAGGTAAGTTAAAAGTACCACGGTTTCCGCTGACTCCTGCAGGCAAAAGTTGCTGTTCATATCGATGAACAAGGTGTCGCTCCAGATTTACCCTTAAACGACGAAGGACCCTTGTTGTGCATCCGCTTGCAACCCATGTCAGGCGGTTTATGTCGTTTTTCCTACTCCACAGCCGATGCTACCGATGAAGACCGGATAGTTGTAGACATTAGCGAAATCACGAGTCGCATTGCCACAACAGGTGAGTTTCCATAGATTTGCTGTCGCTGATATATAGTCCATAAATATGGCATTTTCAAGTTTAAGACAGGTACAACGTCATGTCCAACTACCCCTTCAGCCACTTCTCACCGGTTGCGACCGTCGATGCTCAACCTCGATGCTATTTCTCGGAACCTGTTCGGTGCAGGA
This sequence comes from Kwoniella dendrophila CBS 6074, assembly GCF_036810415.1. NCBI lineage: Eukaryota > Fungi > Basidiomycota > Tremellomycetes > Tremellales > Cryptococcaceae > Kwoniella > Kwoniella dendrophila. The sequence continues at coordinate 1,292,152 of NC_089483.1, forward strand.
AGTGTGTCAGGAAGAAGTGATATGTTCAGCACTAAAGCTTCAAGATCCACTGGCAGCAGATCATCGACGCTGGATCTGTCTGATGACTTTTCACACAAACGATTGGTACATCGATCTAGTTCGCCATCTGACGGTCTGACCAAAGTTTCTGTAGGGCTGCTAGCTGGTGCGCCATATCAAGCAGATTTAGGACAAAGTGAAGTTGATCTGAACGCTCGTCTCAATTTGGCGAGAAGTAATAGCAAATCAGTGGCGGTGAATATCAATCAAGGAACAAAGAGCGTATCTGAGCTTCGTCAGAACGTCGAAGAGCGTTCGATGAATCAGGCAGAAGCGTCTCTGCGAGCGACATGTAAGTGTTCACCTTGGTCGCGCCTTCACTGACATAACAGTACGTGCGGAATCTCCTCCTCTAGCCACAACGCCTTTACGTATTCGCAAGTCTCCATCGCCAGTGAGGGCTTTCAGCCCAACCATGGATGCAACTCCGAAATCGCTTTCGACGTCAATCACCAGTCACCGAACCTCGACCGTGCAATCAATGATAGCAAAGGAAGATGTCTTCACTTCTCCTCGTCAATTGTCTAGCCCTCCCCCAATCACTATGTCACCTCGGCCTGCAGGACCTCGGAACCCAGTGTCTGGTGCTTCTTTCAGCCCTTCACACCACCCAGCAGTATTATCCACAATTGGATCTGCTCATACTAGACTTCGTATAGTTTCCGGTGGGGGACGAAGAATATCCGTCGGACGAGAGACAGTTCCATTGAAGGACTGTGATGACGATGAATCTCCTGGAGCGCAATCGACGCCTACTTTACATATAACGACAAAACGACAACATTCAACTGATAACCTCACACCACGCAAAAGGTCCCCTCCGCGAAGCCCCTTACGTCCCAGGAATGTGTCTGGATCATCCAACGTATCTGAACCTACTAAACCAGGTAGCCGCAGGGCTTCAGGCAAACTTACTCCACGAAGGACGTCTGGACCTCTTACCAATACAAGAACAGTATCAGCTTCTCAAAATTCCGTCACTTCAGCTGTTTCAAACACGACTGTGGAGGACATAGAGATGGATGAATGTCGAGATGTAGAGGCTGCTCTAGAAGCCACGTCCAAAAAAGTGAGTACTTCGCGTTTTAGCGTTAGCTGACAAGCAGATACGGGACGCTCTTGGTTCCAACAAACGATTAAAATCCGAAATCTCTGGTTTGAGAAAGCAGATGAACAAGGATGGGAAGAGTCGAGATCTTGTGCAAAGACTAGATCGTAATACATCTTTGCCGCGTTCACCACAGAGGAGAAACATTAATGTAAGTGCTAATTTGCGAGATACTCAGCTAATCATGTATAGCGTATTGTTGATCACGAAGCCTACGATTCGATTTCTTCACGTCACTCGTCCTCCGGAAAGCAAGAGATTGACGCTATAGTCATGGACGAATGTGCAAGAGGTATTACTTCTATTGTTGAAAGGGTTGATGGTCACCTAAGGCAAGCCGAAGCTAGCAGCAATCAAGCGACAACATTAGCAAGACGCTTAATTTCGGAGCGGGATCAGGTACGTGAACCGTCATGTGACTATAGCTAATTGTATCAGCAATCTTCCCAAATCCGAACTCTACAAGCCGAGATTTTACGCTCAAACGAGCATCAAGATCTACTTCAACGCCACCTAGGAGATGCTCAGATTGAGCTGGACGTGATTTACGAGGTGAGTTTGTGTAATCTGGGCGTTCGCTGACCATCTTAGGCTTTCAATACTGAACTAGATGGCATGTTTGACGACGCTCAACTGCCGGAGACTGAAGCATTTGTAGCTCTGAAGAAGGATCTGCAAGCGAGTAAAGCTTCCCGAAACCAACTTGAATTGGAAAACAAAAAGCTGAAACGTGAGCTGGAAGAAGCTAACCTTAAAAGAGATCAGTAAGCTACCTGTTATATTATAGATCAAATGATTTTGTGGGCTGACAATCGCCCTTCGTAGATGGGCAAGAATGCTCCAATCTCAAGGCTATAAATTGTAGATAACGAACATAATGATTTACGAAAACCCGGTCTTTTGTATGATTAGATGACCTTCTCAATTCGCGTGGACTACTTACCAGTTGTACATAGATGAGATAACCTGTATACAGCATAGCATGGATTTTTGGTGTACCTTGCCGCACGGAATGTGGATGAACAGATGTTCTGTCCTGAGCGGCTATCCATAGCGCTTTCGTCCACAGACTTCGATCAAGGATCCTACGGTGCACAAGTAAAACGTCGGTAATCGTTACATGTTGCATGATGTCGTCGAGGTCTAGTATACAAAGGAGGAAGTCTTGGAGGTTCTAATACAGTACAATGTAATTTCGCTGCAGTGAGACGGTGTTTTCAGAGACTATCATCGTTTTCTTCGTCCGCCTCCACCCATTTCATATCCAGTAAAACCTCGTCCACCACGCATACCACCTTGTGAAGTGCCAAAATCGTCAATTGGTGGCGGATGAAGAAGATTGTGTTTATCAGCGTACTAAGAAATTGAGCTTAGTCAGCGCAACATCCATGGTTACTTCGCATTAAACGCACATCACTAAGAGCGTTGAGTTGTTTGGTCAAAGTAGTGAGATAAGCGGTCAATTGGACGTCGCTATATTCCTACACGATTTGGTATTCATTAGCGTCGAACAAGTCAAAGGTGCCGTCACTTACTGTTACAAGCTCTTCTCGGAACTCTTTAGCATCCATGGTGGGAAGGGTCGCTACCAAAGCAGATACTTGACGAAGGATGTTGTGATCAGGTTCAGCGGCTTCTGCTCACAATACTTTAGATCAATTTATTGTGCTTATATTCGACGCTTTTCTGCACTCACTATTGATAACTCCCGTGATGTACTGCAAGAGTACAGCTACACGTTCGTATAACATTCTAATTGCATTCCGTTGAGTGGTAAGATTGGCCACGACTGTTTGCAGTGAGTCAACAAATGTGCTCATTCAATTTTGGCAAATGTACAGTCGGACTCACCAGTACTTTCTTCTCCTTCACCACCCATACCTCCTCTAGTGACACCGTCAACGGCGATTCTTTCTGCTTCTCCGGTCTCAATTCCATAAGCAAGTTCGACGAATTTCCCTTCTATTGTTTCGTCTTTTCCTCCTTCTGCTAATGCAGCTTCGTAGATGGCGACAGGTAAGGCTTGAGAATCGGAAGGATGATTAGGATTGAAGAGAAGGAATATAGGTGTATCAATGATTTGCGTAAACTAGATAGGGACGTTAGATCTCTCTAGATCTTAGATAAAATGAAGATATTCAGCGAGAAATGAGGCTTACTTGCTGATGAAAGTTCACATCTTCTGGCGAAGGTTGTTCACCTACAGAATACCATCCCACCACGTCGAGAGTTGGAAAGACCTGTTTGTCTATTTTGGCAAAGTAAGCGTAAAAGAGGTTAAGGAAGAGAAGGCCCACGCTCACATTGATCTCTTCTGGTCTCCATGAAGGCCGTATCCAACTTTTGCGTTCTGCTACCTCGATTAGGATCAGTGCTGCTTTCACCCATATCAACATCCCCTTCGGGGGCAGCATATACAAGTTCAAACGAATTGGCTATGGATATTTCTCGATTAGTTTCGGATCCAAGGAGAGCACCAATGACTGTTGACGGAAATAATCAATGGTAAGTGATCAACCATAATTGACTAAGATCGAAAATGTTCTTACTCTCAGATTCCCCTTTAGATGTTAGCCTTAAACGGTTCAGATGATCGGATACATTGAGAATCGGAAGAGGGTGACTTTGAAGGGGAGTCAACGTCAATCAGCTTTGAAAAGGAAGGAGAGAAACTAAGTTGACATACAGGTTGATGGTCAAGCCAGATGTCGCTCCTCCAGCTGCGACGTGAGATGATGAAGCTCCTACCGACATTTCGAAGAGTTGAGCGCAATCTCTTAGTCTTCTGTATTGATCTAGACCTCGTATGTAAGGTGTCTACAACTAATAACAGCGATGAAAAGATAATCTCGTATTCAAGCTTGTGATGAAATTGCTTCATGTCTACCAAGCTGTCAGGAATGCGAGGTTGAATTTTCCACGTCATCACTTCTCGCCTAATACGTATTTTCTATTCTTATCTGCTGCGATTTTTGTTGACACATTTTAAGCATTATAATTCACTTTAATGCAGATATTTCCATAACCTGTTTCAGTCCTGGATTGGAGATTGCATATACTTCATGTTCTGGCTCTTATAGATCAACCATTCTCAACACATCCAAACCTCTTTAAACGTGAACGATCCCAATGACTTCGATATAGCCTGAAATGTATCCCTCATCTTCTCGGTCAATACCAGACAGACCAAGCCGAGCTCTTGTAGTCAAATGCGCCTATGATGGAACGACCCGTCGGATCACCTTTCCTTCTGCAGGCACATGCAGATTGGACTCACTGAGAACCCGGGTGAGTACTTACATTAGAATGTGCATTTCAGGTAGCAAAGCTGATACTTATGGCAGGTAGAAGAATGTTTCAATCTTTCCGCTTCACCATTCTCTCTGGCTTATACGGACGATGATGGAGAAGAATTTTCCCTTAGAACGGAAACAGATCTTACCGAGGCAATAGGCTACTTCGTATCTGGTGACGATGATGCCGCTATGTCGAATCATTCTGGATCGAGTTCTGGTCAAATGATGTACCCTTTTTCGGCTCGAAAGATTACGATCCGTCTAGATGTCTTGGTAGAATACGATGGTCCTAGTCTGAGTGATACTTCTTCGGTATCCAGCTTCAGAACTAGTACAGGGTCACTTCTCGAATCAGAGAGAGATGGGAAAACAAGCCAAGGAAGCTGGAGTTCAGATAATTATGAAGAAAGTTTGACGAGTCGAAGAAGCTCTTCGGGGTTTGGCACTTTACGACAAAACTCGGAGCCTGTCTCTGTGGCTGGAAGGCGGACCTCAACTATACAGCAAATGAGCAGTTTAGATCTGAATGACAAGAATCGGTATGCACCTCGGTCGGATACAGTAACTCCAAAGAACGTTTCAATTCACAGCTCAGGTTCGTCGAACAAAACATCCCAGCCCCACCTTCCACCAATATTAACAGGTCCAGAAAGCGATCCGGCACCTTCTTTACTCACTCACACAGATCTTGGAACCAGATGGCTACGAGAACAATCTAGTTTAGCAGCTCGTAAGCTTGGTCCAGCCCCTCGACAACGTGCAAAAAGGAGTAGTTATGATAGCGATGAAGACAGTTATGGTAGTGATGAAGAGTCTCCAGGTGATATTGCTTTAGTGCGGGATGCCCGAGGCCGTAAGTGGAAGCCGTTAAGACACCTTGATACACCTTGACGGACCTGATATCTTTTCAGGTTATTACTACTCTTACCAGACGGACGCTTCTTCCCACTCTTCTCATTCTGAAGCCGATCATAATGAATACGGAGCAGGACCGAGCCATCGTCTTTCCGGCTTTCATTCGGAGATCACCCTTTCCACCTCTCCACCCAAAACACCTCATCCATCAGAATTGCCATTCGAACCAGTACGCATCGCTGAACCTACTGGTCCACCTATCCTTGCGCCAGATTGTTCTGCTTGCGGAATTCGCTTAGATTACATGCGTTATGTATGTCAAACTTGCGGAGAAGGCGATTTTTGGAAAGAAGATGCGCTTGGCAAGGCAGCTTTCATTCCACCGCGACTACCTAGCGAGACCGATTTGAGTGATGGATCCTCTTCGGAAGTGACTGAATGGGCAGCGGGACCGCAGACTGTTTATAATCTCGGTAACCCCCGTACTAGAAGTAGCTCCAGCTCAACAGACGATTCTTCCGGATCTCTACAAGCCAACTTTGGTGGACAGTCTTCACCTACCACCGCGACATACAGATATGGCAACGGGCCCACACTTCCCGATTCCCCTACGTCTTCGAATGAGGATCTGATCAGCAACAGATCTATCAAGCTTCGAGGCTATGAGTTATGTGCAGGTTGTATAGAAGTTCATGGAATTGCTCATACGAAGTCTGCAGCTCAGCTGGCTCGACAGGAACTGATCCACTTCGAGAGGAGGAGAAGAAGACAGACGGGCGATTCTAGACATACATTTAGAGAGAAAATATGGGCAGCAGAAGGCTGGGTAGATCTCGGTAAGTGCTACATATAGGGGTCGTACAATTTGCTCAATCTTGTCCTGTTACAGACTATAGTGAAGAAATGGAATGTACCATCTGCCATAACCTCCTATATAGAAACCGATATAAATGTAAGTCAATATGTGCTTGAGCGTGGTCGTGTGCTTATGAGTCAATACAGGTGTATCGTGTTCCAACTTCAATCTCTGTCAGACGTGTTATCATAAAGTTGCGGAAATACACCCAGCACACGCTTTCCTTTCCTTGCCGGACAAAGAAATCCCCACAGTAAACTCCCTACAGTTGGATGCAGAAGGCGGCTCAATATCAAATCGTGCTCACGTTATACCAGTACCAATGAGACATCCAGGTGCATTCTGTCATAACTGCTTGCAAGATATAGTTGGTCCAAGGTTTCACTGTGCAGTGTGCGCTGTAGATTTGTGCATCCAGTGCGAAGCGGTTGTCATGGAAGTCAATGGTACGAGTCACACAGCAGATCATATCATGATGAAGGTGAGTCAGGAAGCAGAACCTCAACTTGTAAGCTCACCCTTCTTTTCAGATACCCGTTCCGATTTCGTCGCATGAAGTGGATGCCGTTTCGAGAAGAGCACGTGATCGATGGTTCCAACAAGACCGCACAGTGACTGCCAGCATCTCAAGTCCATTCGTTGGCGATGGCGAAACTTCTTCTCGCTCATCTTCACCTACAAACGATACGGTGTACGCACCGACAACAAGCCGGCATAGGGACGTTGCTGCTCCTCCGCCTCAGCAAATCATCAATGTTACATCGCGAGATGCTTTGGATCATAACTTGAAGTGCGGCAATTGTACTGAGTGGATAATGGGAAGGCGATTCCAGTGCGCTAATTGCCCATCTGATCCAGAAGGCTATAATTTGGTAAGTTCCATACAACATCCTGTTGTTGCTAGATCTAACGTATCGGATAATTAGTGCTCTATATGTGAACTCCGTTCATACAAGATCCACAATCCATCGCATATATTTTTGAAATTCGATCGACCAGTCCATATTCCTGTCCGATCCTCTCGCCCTATCTTACCACTTCTATATCGTCAACCAGTAGGGAAAGTCCCTACCTCAGCTCTAGCTACTATCAACCCTCGAGATCCTACAGCATATCTGCAGCATTTGCTGCATCGTGAAACACTTTGTGATGTCCATGGTGACCAGATTCGCGGGACATGGCTGCGTTGCTGTCATTGTGCAGCTGGATTTGATGTTTGCCAAGAAGCCGAAAGGGTACTGGATCATGACCCGACTCATGGTATGTAGTTATAAAGAACTAGGTAACGTGTTCTACAGCTGATTGGCTTCCTCAGTGTTCGTCCTCTTCAAGTCGCGAGTCGATATGAGCGTGTTCCGAGCACTTGCTGACCTATCAGCAATACAGTCAAAACCGCTGTTAAAGCAACAAGTGTACCTTTCTTAGTGGGAGGACGACGATGCATTTTGCAGCTAAAATAGAGGATCTGTATATTAAATGTTGTACATTTATTGTATAAATCTATGTATGATTGCCTCAGAAAGATCCGGAAATCAGAGTCCAGTGTGCTTATCGCAGAATTCTTGTATTCTTTCCATTACATCTAACATCACATCTGGGGGTGTACCGAGGACTAGTCGAACGTATCCTGGCTTCTGAAAGCAGATACCTGGTAAGACGAATACAGCCTGTTCGTTATACAATGCAGTAGCGAAAGCGACATCATCCTTCAAACCGGGAAAAGCACTTTCTTCAACTTTGACGAAACAATACATAGCCCCCTGAGGAAACGTAGTGCTGAGACCAGGAGCATCGGAAATTCCTTTATATACGATTTTTGCCAATAGCTGTACATTTAAATCTATGTCAGTACTTGTTTCGGCGGAGGAGACAATGGATATTAAATCACCTCAATTTTATTGATCACCTCGTCATACCAACCTGGTTCTGTTGCTAATATAGTAGGTAAGGCGGCTTGTATTAGACTATTTGGGCCCATGAATCGGTTTCCCCAACATTGTATACCTGCTCTTATACTTGAAGCGACATCTAACGGATCATGTAGACAAAGCCAGCCAAACCTCCAACCCGGAACTAAGAATCTCTTCGATAATCCAGAAAGGGTGATGATTGGTACAGAGTTAGAAAGAGATGCTAAAGGTGTAAATGGTGCTGACCATGTCTGCGCATAGTTTCATCAGCGCCTGAACTGTGAAGGCAAAGTTCATGACACTTACCATATGGCCATAAATCTCGTCTGCGATGATCGGAATCTTGTGTTTTTCTGCTACGGCTAAGATATCCTTCAATGCTTCGCGACTGTAATTACTGCCGCAAGGATTGCTAGGGTTGTTCTATTTATGGGTTATTACCGTTAGATACATTATGTATTTAAACAGCAGTACCGGTTAACTTACTATAAGAATCGCTCGAGTATCATCATCGCAAAGTTTGTCTAGCATTTCAACGTCCACTTCCCAATCTTTTTCCTCTAAACAGTCGTAATATCGTATTTCCGCATTCAAGTTGGCGAGTAATGCTGTATATTGAGCAAAGCCAGGTCTCGGTAGAAGGATATTCGACTTCTCGACTGATGCAGGTGGTATCATGACTGAGAAAAGAAGATCGAGACCTTGACCAACACCGTGAGTCTGGCAAAGTGTTAGCTACATTAACACGAGTAGTATGAGACATTCACGTACAAGGACAATATCGCTGATATCATATTGAACTCCATCCCATCTTTTATGGTAATTTACTACAGCTTGTCTAGCTTCCGTCGATCCTACACCATTCAAATAACCATTCGACTTTCCTCCAGAGACAGCTTGATTGACAGCATCTATAGCGGCAGAGGGTGGCGGATGAAGGGGATAAAAAGTAGGATCACCGAGACCGAGATTGATAGGTGTTTTAGATGAAGATGGTTTATTAGCTGTTATGGATGCTAATGTTTCTCGGATGGGATTTCTCGAACGCGTCTATAATGAGAGCAGAAGTGTCAGTCTATTCTTGACAAAAGTGTGAATTGTTTCAATGACTTACTACTGATGGGGAAACTCGTACATTCCATTCTTTCTTTGAGCTAATTTCCAGCGATTGCTTTGCAAATGGCTGAGTCAAGGCATCTTGAGCGGCTATTAATTGGAGGTCAGGCATCTCAAAGTAGCAAGTGATAGTATGGCTATCTATGACAATCAATCATGAGTGAGCGTTTGAAAGATACATATGAAGAGACGGGAGTCTATCTCAATAATAACCCCTTTACAATATGTATATATATTTGTATGTTTTGAATCGCAGTCACATTTTCATACCTGAGCTCCAATCAGCCGGTGTTTGTCATCTGTCATCTGGTCATTTTGTTATTTGGAATTCGGTCGGTTGATATGGAAACGTTGATCGTTAATGATGATATTGCGAGATAAGCTATCTATGGAAATAATGAATTAAGATACCCCATCTCAATTGGATGTTCTATGGACCACAGATAAGTTAACAATCCTGAAATACAAAAATATCACTCGCGCGATCAGTGCATGTTCCGGTCGGATCCTGAACCGCGGCCGGACCTTGCTCATCACCCCAGCTTATCATGTCATGTTCCGGTAGTTTGACTTTTATACACATACATGCATAGTTACACAAGTTACATGATCTGCTCTGAGTTACCATATACATATATTAAGATAAGAAAGGTAGATTTCTTCTAGGTTCTATTTACAATTTTATGTTAATCAGGTCTGCACCTGCAACCAATCTATTAATTCTACAAGGCCGTTCCTTCGGGCATAATCTGCTCAGCCAAACCCATACCCGTTCGCATCAGATCTAGCCGAGTTGAAAAGATTTCCGCAAGCAGGAAGGCTGCAAAAGAAGGGTCGGTCCAATAAGACAAGTGTGCAGTAATCATATCTGCCATTAAATACTCAGCGTGTCATCTTTCCATATAAATCCAACTTCGTGCTTACCCAAATATTCACTGACACCTGCCGAGGGCAGGTAAAAATCTACATTGCCGTGAGGGTTCAATGCTGAGAACCTTCGTTCGCCTCGAGTACCCTCAAGTCGCTCTTCGCCGTTAGGTCCAGACATCTGGCAAACGTCCTGTTAGTGTAAATGTCATATAGCCTGCTTGAACTGAGGAGGCTTACCTCAATTCCACTTGGTAAACGTATAACACCGGGACGAGCTGGTTTCTTCTCTGTTGTTCCACCTCCTAGATAAGTGGGTAAATACTTCGAAATGGAGCTGAAACCATCGGTAACAGGCGCATAGAAAGGTGCCGTAACGGAAGTGATCGCTAGCGGAGTGCGGCGAGCAGCTAGTTTGACATCTACAGCTGCGTTGAGTTGATAGCTAAGAAGAGGAAAAGCGTTAGTGAGCAATGATTTCCGACCCAGAAGTACAACTTACGCTACGGGATCCGTATAATAGAATATGTTATACAGACTGCAAGTAATCGTTAGCCTGAGCGCAGGCATCGTGCTGGTCTATGACTCACGAATCTATGGCTAAACAACCATACTTCCCTGCCCGATCGAGCTAAGTTAGAAAGGGATTTAGCCAATACACGTCAGTCCATTAGATCGGACTTACAGCTTCATCTTGAGGGGAATGCATCGTCCTATCTCTGCCCTTTCTAGGCATCAGCTGGGCCTGTTCAAGATGAAGGAAGATACCCAGAGGACTACCACATAAGAACAGGTTGCTAGTGTTGAATAGAAATCGATCTCTGGTTTGCGTAATCACTTGTTTGGGCAGTTGCGATAATGTAGGCATTTTGGTAGGCTGATTTGATAGGATCTGAGCAGCAAGAGCAGAACCAAGCTAGCCAATTTGGACCAATCAGTACAGCGCCTTTAGTCATACCGCTCATGACGAACTCACTGAATGACCGATGATATGTATTCTGCCGTGTTTTTCAAATTCGGGATTTCGAGCGATCCAAAGACGATATAGTTTGTTGGCTTGAAGGCATACCGCTTCAATCATTTTTTGACGATGGTGTGACATATAGAGAGGTATATCGAGGAGTACCTGTGGAAACAGAATCAGCAACGGCTACAAACAGCATATCTTCTTTGTCTTACCGCATTGGTAAGCTCTCGCACATATGGAATTGACTTGTTCATGGTTATATCTGGGTCATGATTTAGCTAGAATCATACTCAGAGGGCATATATCCTACCAGATATCGTGAACCGATTGTCCATTCCATGCTCTTTATCTTCTTCCGTTTTCTCGTCATCCAGATCTATAGATGTTCGCCATTGAACAGGAAGAATCTACAAATACAAAATCAGCTTCCAGGTTTGTCAAGATGTAGATCTGCCTTACCTGACATCGACGATCTCTTATGATAGATGCAAGAGCAGGGTTTGCTGACTGCTTTCTGTCGTCTCAAACTTATAAGCAAGTACTCATTGAATTATGCAAAATATTGCTTACCTTAATACCTGCCGCAGCTGATTGCCAGCATACCTACATCACGACGAACATTAGAATCTATTTTCGTCATATTTCGAACCAGACTCACACAAAATTGTAGGCTTCATATTGAGTAGCGAGTTGCTGACCTGCTCAAGTAATCAGTAGAAATTGGTGGTACATAGCCAGCGTATGTGGACTGACCTATACCATGGATAACCAGTATCAAATCGGTACATGGAGCATCGTCTTCTTCTGCATCAACCTAAACAATTGTCAGATTGATAGACTGTGAAGTGACATATAAATTACTTACTAGTGGTGCATTCTCCTCTTCTAAAGCATTCCTCGTATCTGCTGACAGCCCCACAGGACGTTTTCGCCTATCCTCATCTCTCAGATCTTCTAAGCTTTTCTTTACCCCTGTGAGAGTTTCTCCAGCACTTAAACCTAAACCTTTCACCGCTCCTACAACCGTTTCAGGTTTGTCGTGATGGTGCTCTTTCTGATTCCTATCACGAGATAAAGCTCTTTTTTGCATGGAAGGGGATTTCTCCATTATGCCTGAACGTTGACTACTGTTACTACCTCGACGTGAACTGGGCCGACTTCTACCAGGTGAACCATCTGTCTTTTCCTTGCCAGATGCAGCTGCTGCAGAAGCGAAACCCCTATACACATAAGTACCGGAAGGTTTTGATCTTAAAGAAGCCCAGAAAGCTCGCGTAATGTAAGTGAGAGTGCCAGTACTATGATATTTAGTTTCAGTACTACTGCGAATGTTTTGTTTAAGCGATATTACTCACGTTATCAAACGTCCTTTTTCTTCATCCTCGAAAATGATCCCCAGCCCTTGACCAAACTTAGAAGGAAGAGTGTATTTGAGCTTTTCTTCTCCAGAAGCACCTAAAGATAGAGCGGTAGCCAACTCGTGCTTATACGACGGTTGCCAAGGTTGAATTTCCCTAAAATGAAGTATAATCAGTCTGCGTGCGTGACCCGCAATGAGAAGATTCAACTCACAAATACGCCTTCTCTATCTCCTGAGCTAGTTCCCAGGAGCAGGGCCTTGTCTCACTCTCTACAAACCATGTACCCCTGAGTACAGGTACTCTAGAACCAGTATGAGCCCAGAAAACGGGATGTAAAGAGAGAGTAGGTAGCGAAACCTCGAATAAAGAGTCCTACAAAGATGCAAGTTTGTCAGGTTTGATGGTAAGATATTACAATCTCCAGTGCAAATCAACACTTACTTGGCTCACAGGTATTCCCTTTATAAGTTCGTAGTTGTCGTATTCTTTCTGTACGCTTCCCATTATCTCCTTATATTTCTTCTCGATATCGTTTGCGGGCTCATCTTCTAATTTATTCTGCTCTTGGCCAGATTTAATATGTTCTTGCTCAGGCATTGAGCCGTTACTTTTCTTATCTTTGACCTTATCATCTAAAGGATGTGATATTGATGAAGTAGCGGAATGCGTACTTGCGATACTCGCCCTTCTTGCTTTGTCCTTTTCCTTTTCCTTTTCTTTGTTCTTGGTACGAGCTGGTGCACCTTCACCTTCTAAAGACCCCCATTCCTTGATTATTTTGCGTCTTTCATCATCTGACATACCTCTCCATCGTTCCTCTATCCGCAATGACTCGCTGTACGAGAATGGTTTGTATGACGTTGAAGCGGAAGTAATGGGTGTCGGAAGGAGGTCGAGATGTTGAGCACCGGCATGAACCCAACGAATGTCGAGTGTAGGTATGGGAAGAAGAGGAGGGGTTTCGGGAGGGGGTGCGTCGGGGGGCAGAGCCGACATGGTGGTAGGGGTACAGTCGCTAAGAACAGTTTCTACGATATAATGCTTTATTGGTATTAGGTAAAGATAAGGTATTGTTGGGTGGCAATTAAAGTACAAAAAGTGTCAAATAATTATTACGTCGTGTTTATCTATCAATTCACCGCTCATGATGATATATGTCAAAGAACGTTATCTCTCTGGAACACGTGACGATTACGCAATAACAAGCAAGTACCGCTGGAAATTCATACAAATCCTGCCTTTCTCGTGATGTCCCTTTGGAATCTGTCGAAATAGCAAATATGATGCATGCATGTTCATGGACCAGCCAGCTATAGAGAAGGCAAGAATGATCTGGAAGTATTGACAAGCTCCTTGAGTGAGCTTGCACGATTACTGTTGAAGGTCTGCGTAATATTCTATAAGGCAAGATTAGCGATGCTTCCCTTCGTCTTATCGATGAATTGAAAATTTTGGTGTATAAGGAACTCACTCTCTGCCGCTTCTATCGCTCGTATACAACTCATTGACTTATTGACGGTTTCCTGCCATTCGGATTCTTCTACACTATCGTAGACTATACCCGCACCCGCGTTGATATGCGCCTGCCCTCCATGAAAGAGTATTGTCCTGATACAGATGCAAGTGTCCATATCATTCTTGTCAAAATCCCACTTGCCAACTCCGCCTCCATAACTTCCCCGACGTTCCTTTTCGAGCCCCATAATCAATTGGACAGCTTTGACCTTAGGGGCACCTGCAACGTGATCAAACACCCATAGTCAGCTTGAATAATGGATCAACGGTAGCTAATTACCTCAAACACGCAATCGCGTTCGCTACTCACCACTTAAAGTACCAGCGGGCATAATAGATCGGAAAGCATCGAATCTGTAATCACCCAGAGTCGGATCAAGCATCAGCTCAAAGTGAAGTATAGGGCGATCCAGCATTAGAAAGGGACACACCTTGATTGATCATCCCGTAAAGTGCCACTAACTTGACTCGTGATATGAATGACATGACTGAATTTTTGAATCTCCATCATCTTGTCAATCTTTACCGTCTCCGGCTGGGAAACCCTGTGCACATCATTCCGAGCTAAATCTATCAGCATTAAGTGTTCTGAAATCTCCTTCTCATCAGATATAAGGTCTTTAGACAGTATTTCATCCTCTGAAACAGATAGGGATCATCAGCAACTGACACATAGCTTTCAATCTTTTTAAAAGGGGGAGTTTTTACCTACCTTCGTCATCCTTCCCTCTTTTCCTTGTACCAGCGATAGCATGACACTGTACTCTTCGTTTCTCGACCTTGCAAAGACATTCAGGTGAAGCTCCAACGAGTTGGATATCATCACAGCCGATGTAAAACATGTATGGTGAAGGGTTTGAAGCTCGTAGTTGTCGATATATGTTAAAAGGGTGAACATCTGTTTTTCGGGTGAATCTTTGGCAAGGAACAGCCTGAATAATATCACCGGCGACAACATGCTTCTTCAATTGGGCAACGAAACTCTTGAAACCATCTTTACCAACGTTACTTGTTACCTCATAACCTAGATTAACGGGGCCTTGAGGTGGTAAAGGGGTTTCTGACGATAACAACTTTCTTCTAATAGTTTCTATACGAGCAACGGCCTCTTCATAGAGTGATGGGATCTGGGATGGAGGTGTACCATCTGGAAGATGAACATGAGATACGATTTTGATGGTCTGGTAAACATGGTCGAAAATCAAGTTGGTGGAACTAAGCATGAAGATTGCTTCAGGCATTCCTGGAAAGGGGTTATGTAAGGGTGTTTTAGGTTTTGTTGTTGGCTCGAAATGGACAATAGAATCATATGAGATATAACCAACCGCACCACCTATATTACAGTCAGTCCCTTTTCATCGTAGAAATTGAGGTGATGATATTGGTTATATGCACAAATAGAACGATGGCATCAGAAACTTACCGGTAAAAGTCCCAATTTGGGGAATTTTAACGAATCTATAGGGTTCTAATTCCTTTTCTAAAGCT
The DNA here is from genome assembly GCF_036810415.1 of Kwoniella dendrophila CBS 6074. Lineage (NCBI taxonomy): Eukaryota > Fungi > Basidiomycota > Tremellomycetes > Tremellales > Cryptococcaceae > Kwoniella > Kwoniella dendrophila. The sequence goes on from NC_089483.1 coordinate 1,307,551, forward strand.
GTCAAGGGATCACCTTCATATTCAAATCCTTCACCAGTTCTTATAATTTTGATGGGATCTAGCAATTCGTCAGCAGACTTCGCAATCATGATAACATCACTACACTCACCAGCACCAACAAAACTATACCGTGCTAATGATTCTCCACCTACGATACTTTCTAATAGAAAACTATGTTTACTGTCTTTAGCTATTTTAAGATACGCTGATACAGGTGTCAAAAGATCGGCAGGTATTTCAACGAAAACCGGAACCAAATTGGGTTTTAGATTTTCGACTATTGGTGCATCTTGTGTATCTTGCTTCTTACCAAAAAGAGGAGCCGTGGGTGGTGAGAGTGTAGCTGGAGATGATGATGCAGTCGCGAATAAGTTGGTAAGCTCTTCCAATGAAGGAACCGCTTTGGACGTCTAAGAGGGTTGAAATCGTCAGTCAACTTTCGATCTCTGTCCTAGATGAGTACGACCGAGATTTACGAATTCAGCGTAAAAAAAAACACGATCCGCACTTACTGCGAAAGCCATTTTTGTGCACTTCTAAAACTTGTTCCAGCTGATATCTGAGCAGAATATTGATATCAACTTGGGTTCTAGGATATTTAACCTATCTTAGGTATTGGGATTATAATCTTGTTGTTAAGCTCAAATTCCATGACTCGAGCTTCGACCTGGAATTATCGAAGGAAAGGGCGGCCACGTGATCTGCACGATCAGATTACAAATCCATAACAAAGGTCGGCGATGGGTTTTCTGTAATCCAACTAGAAGTAAAACCTAATCTTAATACATCGGGAATCTTACATAATTGAATAAGGTGGATTGTTTGGCAAATAAATATATACGAGTATAATGAAGATTAACGCTAAGACCATGGTTAGTGTTTTAGCTTGGGTGAATTCATTATTGCTAAATCAAAGTCTACATTATCATATCGTCTTCACTGTTGCATTTGTCGTCATATACCTTGTCAGTGTTGACAATCTCTCTTAGCTCGATAATTTTCAGAGAGAGCTAGCAAATCAATACATCTTTCCAATCGATTTCAGGTTCGACTACAGAACGTTCACTCGGCTAGTCCCTTGTAAATACCTTGCAACGTATACACATTACACATTAGATCTCCATTTCTTGGCTTTACCGAACCACAAATGTCGCAGTATCAGACGGCTCAACGACGTGCACAAACATATAACAACTATGGATTAGATAACTCAGAAGGAGGTGGAAGTAGAACGGCCGGCTCAGTGAGGAGTTTGAGTTTGAGAGATAGTAAGTACATTATGATCTTCTGTATATCTTCAAGAGGTGGTCCGTGCCTGAGGCCGATGTATACATGTCAATTTGTTGTCAAGGAAACTCTGAGTACTGTTTGGAGCTGCTGCTTGTGATATTTATGCGATTGAAACGTTTCATTTCTACCCCTCGTATCGCGAATCACGAGCATTGCTAACCCGTCAATTTGTCATTCCTTTCATCAGCTCAAGTTGAACCGGAATTAGATCCAAACGATCCACCTTTACCATCTTATTCTGCTTTGATGGCTTCAGAGTCTTTTGCTGCTGCCTCCGCTGCTGCTGGTACTGGTCTTTCACATTCACCTCAACCTATGACTGATTCTGCTTCATCAAATCATGCTCGTGTGCCTAGTTTAGATCAAACACCATATGCTCCAGTAGATTACGGTCTTCCATCATCAACTCATCCTTCTTCTCAACAAGGTCACGTTTATGGTTACGAAACTAAACCAAATCCCAACCCTCATCGATTATCACAGGGGAGTATTGGTCGACGACCTGTATCTGATCCAAATAATATCGACTTCAACCAGTTATCCCTTACTTCCAATTCACATTCTTCACCCCCAAATCCACCTTTACGTCAACAAACTGCGCCACCACATCAACAATACGCTCCTCGAGGTCAATATCCAAGACAAAGGACTACAACTGGTGGATATCAGCAAACTCAACCACCAGATATGGATGGAGCTGCTAGTGTTTATAGTCTGGATTCAGGTATGGGAGCGTATTCAAGTGGTGGTGGAGGACAGCAGCAACCACAGCAGACATATCAAGCACCAAATTATGATCCTTATGCAGGAGGATATGCACCAGGCCAACCACAACAACCTGGTCCTGACTTCGCCAACCCTTACTACAACGCTGCAAATGACTTTTTAGGTCTTCCGCCTGGAGCAGAACAACAATATATACCACAAGCAGCTAGCTCATCTAGTAGTCGTGTGCCAACCCGTCAACAAAGTACAACTACTCTTGCTCGTACCAATACTAGTGCTACAACAGTCTCCAACGCATCTTCCATGTCCTTGTCTCGTAACGTGACAGAACAGGTTGGCGCCTCTTCCACCCGTAGACGAGGTACCCAAGCGGCTGTAGATCTCAATAGACCACCTTACACCAAGCAATATGTCGACGATTATCGAAAACGAATGAAAGACGATCCTGATCCTGAAGCACAATTCGCTTTCGCCAAATACCTTATTGAAGCTGCCAAGAAATTAGGTGACGAGATCAGTCAAACAGATGCTAAATTAGGTCGAAAGTATCGAGATGCGCTGTTACAAGAGTCTTTAAGGAATATCAAGAAATTAGCAGAAGGTAAGGAACCTTATCCAGATGCTCAATTCTTCCTTGCAAATCTATACGGAACTGGTCAATTAGGTCTTCAAGTTGATCATGAAAAAGCATATTACCTATATCTTATGGCAAGTAAATTGAACCATCCAGCAGCAACATATCGTTCAGCGGTATGTAATGAGATTGGAGCTGGAACAAGGAAAGATCCTGGTCGTGCTGTACTATTCTACCGAAAAGCAGCGGCATTAGGGAATACAGCAGCAATGTATAAATTGGGTATGATCCTATTAGGTGGATTATTAGCTCAACCACGTAATCCGAGAGAAGCAATTGTATGGTTGAAACGAGCAGCCTCACAAGCTGATGAAGACGATCCACACGCATTACACGAATTAGCTTTGCTGCATGAAGGACCAAACAATGGTGGTGTAGTCCCACATGATCCCAACATGGCAAGAGAATTATTCACTCAAGCTGCTCAATTAGGTTATGCTCCTGCTCAGTTCAAGCTTGGAAGTTGTCATGAATTTGGTCATTTAGGTTGTCCTATAGATCCTAGAAGAAGTATTGCTTGGTACACTAGAGCAGCAGAGAAAGGTGATTCGGAAGCAGAACTAGCCTTGAGTGGTTGGTATCTGACTGGTAGTGGTAAGTTATATATCTTCTGTTAACCGAGTCAAGCTGATATTGGCCTATAGAGGGAGTATTGAAACAGTCCGATACGGAAGCATATCTTTGGGGTCGAAAAGCAGCCAACAAAGGTTTAGCTAAAGCAGAATATGCTGTTGGATGTGAGTAATCTCATCTTCAATGTGGTCAATGCTAATTTCGCTAACTGCTTCAAATCATAGATTATACCGAAATTGGTATTGGGGTCAAACAGGATATGGAATTAGCTAAACGATGGTATATGCGCGCTGCAGGTAAGTCTATTCTTATTCTGAACTTGCAAGCTTGACTAACTAGTGATCATCTTAGCACAACAACACAAACGAGCCATGCAACGTCTGACTGAATTGAGTAACGCTAGAAACATGAAACGTGGCAATAGACCAACAAGACATGAAGCTTCATCAGAATGTAGCATTATGTAGGCTGGGTCCAGCTAATTGATTTTTGATACAAGAATCAACGCCGAGATGGCAATATTAGAAGAACTCAAAAGGCTATAGTCCAAGATCTTTATGCCAAACACATATAAATGTCATCATAATATAATCTGTTAAATATCAATGCATTACATCCGCATGAGTATATCTCGAATTCAAAATTGATATTCAGTCCTCAAGTTTTGATAAATCCCTCTAATCCCTTTGCAACGTCCTCCTTGAGCTTCTCAGATACCACTTCTTTATCCGCGAAATATGTCAACATCAATTGCTTACCTACCCAAGCATCATTCAGTCGACCTAATACTTGACCCTATGAATTGTTCGTCGTCAGCAGGGTCTGCAGCCAATGAGTCAATTGGACAACTCACTTCAAATTCAACTATCAAGCCACCTTCTCTTGGTCGAAGTAATACCACTTGTTTACCCTTTTGTACTGTCTGAGCGGGGAAGAAAGATTTGAGAGTTTGGATTGATTGCGTTATACGCTTTTTTGAAAGTATTGAATCAGCTCAGCGCGAACGACAGCTAGAGTTGATGGATATTCTTACCTGTTCATCAGCGTCAGTCAATTCGCCTTTAGACCTAGCCAGCTTCTGACGTGCTTGAAGAGCTCTTGTGAAAGCGTCACGTAAATGCTATTCACGAGATCGTGGGATTAGTTATTCTTGCAGCTCCTTGTAAATACTATGGTAGCTGAAACTTACACCAAAATCGGTATTACGGTTTGGCACTACAATTGAGGATTCATCAGCTACCAGTTCCTGTGAGACCTTGAAATGGTCAGATTTGGACTTACCTATCCTTACAGCGACAGCCACAGGTCTATCAAAGAGGTTCTTCATTAGTTCTTCACCAGATAATTGAGGTGCATTTAATGGATCTGAGGGGGATGTTGTAGGTGGCGTTAAGAGATGTTGAGCGGTGAAATTCTATTTTCAAATGAACGATCAATCATATGGTTAAGACGATAACATGATCTGAAAAAACTAACATGCCATCCAATAATATTATGTAGATCTTTTGTGACTGCTTCGTCCAGATAGAAACCTGCACTATAGACCTTAACTCGAAGGAAAGACACTTTTCGTACTCCTAAACCAACTAACGATAATGTTGGTGAAGTTGTAGCTAGAGAAGGGGATAAGTCGAGAGGAAAAGGGATATTTGTGTCGGGATCCACTAAAATAGAATTCGAGAATGATTATCAGCATCAATGAAAAGCCGAGCAATGGACGGGAGGAAACCTACCTCTGAATGCATCTTGTGATTTTGGGTCATCTCGTAAATCTGAAGGAGCAGAATCCGCATATAAGGTGAATTTTTCGGTAAGAACTGTATTCAAACCTGATGGGGAGAATTTTATTGCTTAGCCGCTTTCTTAACATGTTGCGGTAGTGTTCCCTCCAATAACTCACGCTGGTCCTTCAAGAGAGAATAGCCTATTACTGCTCCTGTAAATGTCGCTCCTAAAGCCAATGTTCGACTTGAGAATGGCTTTGAAGCTCGACTTATTGGTCGTACTGCACCATTCCTGAAAGCGGAGAAAATTGGTTGAAAAGCTCGAAATGACATGTTTGTTGTGCTATATGCTCTTTCGTTCACTTTTGAGCATACAAAGCAAGTTTTGGAGTACAATTTTTGTGGTTTTGAGGAATCAACATTCCTCTCCAAGTCATTCTCATTTTTAAACATTTCTGCTGTTTCACGTCATCGCTTGCTTTCCGTTGGCTGTACTATTAGGATAATTTAGGGTCTTGCTTTGTTGTACAACCGGCTATAGGGCAAGTTGAACCGAACCATGTCCGAGTTATCAAGTTGTCAAGTTGATCCATCCCTATATATATAAAGACAACATTGATGTATTTCCATTTTTCTTGCTTATAGCTATACATGTAAGAACCCCCACCACAATGTTAAGACAAGCTTTACCGCAAATCACTAGACGAGTCCTGAGACAACCTATAACAGCGACAATACAGCCATACCGAACCATATCAACTTCGCGCTACAGCTCGACTGATACCGAAACCATATCGACCAACTCTCGAGTTGGGAAACCAGACATACCTTTGAGGGCTGGTAATATACCCACTGTCACTTCGGATGAGAACAAGACTAGTATAGCGTGGCCTGATGGAAGAGCAACCACCTTGTAAGTTGATTCAATATTTTTCCCGTTCATATGGAACACAGCTGACTTTGCCAGTCAATAAAGCGATAATTATTTCTTGTTCGACCATTGTCGATGTTCAAAATGCTTTCATGGACAGACTAAACAGAGACTGAAAACACTTAGCGAGGTATGACATGTTAACCGATAGCAAGGCGGAGATAGGCAGCTGATCTTACTTTCAACAGATACCGGACGATATACATCCCATCGCTGTAGAAGTCGATAAAACAGGTGTTCACCTAACATGGTCAACTTCCGATGCACACAAATCGTCTTTTCCTTTAGAATTTCTTAGAAGATCAGCTTATGATCCACCTCTCGCCTCGTATAGAGATGATAAGGAAAGGTGGGTCTTCTTTTCCCGACCTGAATGATCAAAAGCTGATTTATACGGGAATCATTGGTAGCCGCATATTGTGGAATTCCAAGATATCTCAATCGCCTCCGACAATACGGTATGATGAAATCATGAATACCGAAAAAAACGGACAGACTAGTGGTAGAGCTATCCTGAGACTCCTCAATAGAGTAGTAAGTCTGATATAATCTCAATTGCTAGGGCACTTAGCTAACATGAGCATATCAGCATGACTTCGGATTCTGCTTTGTTCAAGACGTCCCAGCTACAGGGGAACAGACAAAAGAATTGATAGAAAAGGTTGCACCTATACGAAATACACACTGTCAGTGAAAATCATCTCTGATTCAACAGTCAAGCTGACCGTACCCCTATGACGCTTTCAGATGGTGGATTTTGGCAATTTACCGCGGATTTGAGTCATGGTGATCTTGCATATTCAAATGAGGGATTACCTGCCCATACAGATACAACATATTTTAGTGATCCAGCTGGATTGCAGATATTCCATATGTTATCACATCCTTCACCACCAGGTACAGGTGGAACAACACTATTAGTTGATGGATTTTATACAGCATCATTATTATCGACATTATATCCTACATCATATTCACTATTATCAAGATTAATTGTTCCGGCGCATGCGTCTGGAACGGAAGGTACAATGTTGAGGCCACCATTAAGCCAACCTGCTTTAAGACATGATGAAAAGGGTCAGTTAATCCAATTAAGATGGAACAATGAAGATAGAGGTGTATTGGGTCAAGGTTGGACACCAGATGAAGTCAAAGGTTGGTATCAAGCTGCAAGAAGATATGATGAATTGAATAGGAGTGAAGATGCTGAATATTGGGTTCAACTTCAACCTGGTACTATGCTTGGTGAGTATATGACTTTTGACTTAATTTGTCTACTTATCTAGGTTTGACCGAATTTAACTCTGTTTTCAGTCATCGATAATTGGAGAGTAATGCATGGCAGATCAGCTTTTACAGGTTCAAGAACTATGTGTGGTGCTTATGTCGGTGCCGATGATTGGTTATCTAGAAGAGCAGCGTTAACGAAACAATACGAAATACGAAAGAAGAGCATTTTAGATGATGATTGGAGTCTAGGTTGGTAAAGTGAGTGAGACAAACTGTAGACAGTAGATCATTTTGATTGTTTCGGGATAAAGCAGGTCCTTTCAGCCGCTTCACAACATGTTACATAACATATCATACATAATTTTTGGTATAGGACTACTATACAACACATACGACAGAGGCTGAGAGTATGCTAATGACGCATCACATGACGAGTTGAGTTGACATGTCGAGTCAAACAGTGAGAATGACTGACTCAGTGATAAAGTGGATGGTGATAATGAAATTACTTATTCTCGATTACAAATCCTCGCTATCTCCTCTGTCGACATTCCTTTTTGATCTTTCTCTACTCCTCTTCAGCTCTCTGACTTTTTGGAGTACCAGATAAGCAGCAATGTTACCGGCGTCTTTGGAGTTCTGGGCTTCACCTTCTTCTCGACTAGACGGCTCCTTTATCAGCCAAAATGTTGATACAGTACTAGCTGAAACCATATTTATGACCCCAAAGAATACTTACATGATAATCTGATCCTTTGGGAAAATTACTGTACATTTCACCTTCCATTTTAAACCCTGTTCACTATTGGCGTTAGGATTTGCCTCGGGTAAAACCTTTTCGGAAGTGTATAGAGGCATTGGAATTTTATCTCTACCTAGCAATAAGTGTAATTCAGCTTTTGAGTTTACTGATGATTCGATCAACTGTTTGGTTTCACTTTCTTTAGGATCATACAAAATTTTCACCAACGGCTTGAATAAGGGTTCAAGGAATTTCGATATTTCGATATAAGCTTGAGAATTAGCTTGGACTTTGATCGTTAATGAATTGTCAGGGATAAAGCCATTCGAAGTATCGTCAATATGAATTGAATTATTTGGAGAATTTCCTACTTCTGATGTTACTGGAGAGGTCGAAAGATTTTTACCATTATTTTCATCAAGTTTTCGTTTCTTGCTTTTCTTTCCGCTTCCATTTTTATTTTCGTAGGTTGGTCCGTCCACATTTTGAGCTTTATAGTGACTCTGATCTAGTAATGCTGGGTCAAGTTTATCAAATTCGAATTCCAATTTTTGAATATGTTGTTTACGATAAGAATAAAATAATCCACCAATGTAGACTTCAAACATTTCTGAAGTCGATTTGATGGAATTACGTATTGACTCAATTATGTGTCGACTGATCATCATCTTGGAAGGGATTTTGTAGTATATTGAGAGTGATGAGAGGATAGGTGAAGAAATAACTTCATCACGAAGTGCCTGTTTACGAATGAACATGTATATAGTATCGATTTAAAAAGTTAGATCAGCATCTGAGTAATGGAATTTTTATCTTACACAGGCAAAACTCACAGAAGCTGATTCTTTGTCTATTTCAGGAAAAACCTCTTGAATGAGGGAAGTAATCACACTGACTAATTTGTGTGGTCAAGCATGATGGGTGATCAGCTTCTAGAAATCTGCTTCATATGTACCAGAAACGAACCGACCGGGGGAAAGTCATCAAAGATGAAGAAGATTAACTCAAAACTCACATAATATCCCTCGTCCCATGAAGCCTAATTTCCCATATTTCAATTGATCTTCAATTGAATCCAAGGGAATAGAAGAATGTGTCATTGTTGATTTCCTTATTTGTTCATCATCTATCTTGGGTAGTTTTAGTGACTGGATCGATTTATCCTTGTCCAGTATGGATCGATAAGGATTAAATGCTATACTATCTGATGAGTCCATTTTGACCTTCACCATCTTGTGTGATCAATGAGTCATTCGATGTTTCCCAAATTGAACGACTTTTCCAGGAGAAAGAGAAGAGAGAAAGAGAAATCAGGTGTGCATAAAACGATGTTGTAAACTACACGAACACAAACAACAGTGCTCTGCTTCTTGCTTCGAGGTTAGTCAACTGATTGATATTACTAAAGATGAGTCAACCACGATTTAGTGTTTTAGTTTGATCAGCTACTCGAGTACCATTCAATCAGGTCGTCTGTGCGTTCACTGCCAAGTGTAATTTGCATCGCAGTATAGCAATTTCGTCCGACTGCTGTCTATTCCAGTTGGGGGAGAAAGATCCATAGGAGACGCTTCACCAACCAACAACAACATAAACAACAACCGATCGAGGAAATTGCTGCTAATCACTGTGCATTATATTTATACATTGTCTACCTTCTACATTATCCTTGTTACTCCGTCAAACAAAACAAAGCAATATTGGGCATAGTGAGTGTATGAAACACTCTCCGGTGATATGATGTGATATGATAAGCATATTCCGGATAAGAGATTTAAGATCTTCGCTAATAACTATCAACTCTTTAAGCTAATGGTTCGTTATCTAACCATCTTGAGAACATTGTTAAAGCAGCAACGGGATCATCGTGAGGGACCTGTAAATTCAGACAATTCAATCAAGTAAATATGTCTCACAATCAAAAGGTCGATGGAAAATATAATACTTCAAGAACTCACCATATGTCCTGCATTTCTGAATCCAACGAATGCCAAGTTACCTGCACCTTTACCAGCTGATTTTGTCCAACCAGCAGTAGCATTGTTGGAATCGAAAAATACTTTCTTCTCTGCCTTGGCATATAATTTGGAATATTTAGTTTCTAAATTGTCGGCAACTCTTGAACAACCGATAGCGTTAACAACTAAAGACGATATGGATATTGTGTCAGTGTCCAAAATTCATATAAGTATGCCAAAAAATGACAAAATGCCAAATGAGATATTACTCACGCATATCAGCTTCACCAGAATAGATCAATACTCTTACTCCAGAATCGATAAGTTCGTTCATCAATGCACCAGCATTGTGCATAGCGTCACCTTGCAATAAGCTAAAATCGGGTGTGTCAATCAGCTAAAATACTTGACGATGAAAATGGCGTGAAGGTAGGCGTAAATGATATGCTTACAAGTTCTGGTTGATTTGCATGTTACAACTTTGGAAAGTTACGCTGTCAGGAGCACCTAATTGAGCTTTAACTTCAGGTTTATTCAAATAAGTTTCCATCCAGCCCATTTCTTTGTAACAAAGTGGCCCATCTTTATCTTTTGACTTATCACATGTTCTTCTTACATCATACATGTTCAGACCCTATATTTGAAGGCGCATCAGTCAATGGAAACAGATAACCTCAGTCAGGTGTCCAGTCTTCACTTACGAGTTGTTGCATTTCATTGAATAAACTCCAACAGTATAAAGCGGCAGGCACACAAGCGAATTTAGAGTTTGTTCGATAACATCCGGCGATAAGGTTCTGACATCTTGGTGCTTTTCCTCTCAAAGCTGTACATTCTGGACCTTCTGGATCTTTGTATGGTGCGTAGTGGGAGAGCGAATGGTCGCAAGCCCAGCTGTTCAAGGGACTCGGATTTAGCATATTGTCGGTCATTGAAGGCACTCAACTTACTCTGGAACTGAACCGAATTGAGCATGAGGATCAGTCAAACCGTTTCCGATCATGACCGAAGCGAAGTTGAGTTTAGGTACTCCAGGTGTAGCAGCAAGATCCAGAGCAAGGTTGTTCTTGTAGATTACCTAGACATTACAAGTCAGTCGTCGGGGTACATAGCGGTATAACCAAGAGACTATACTTACACTTGCGATGTTTGGGATGTAAGTACCGGCATATGATTCACCAGCGATGTGGAATTCTTGTTTGGAATATTCTCGGAACTGAATGAGGTATAGACTTGAGCTACTGAATGACGACGATGGGCTGAGTGTATATACTCACTTTAGAGATAAACAACATCAAGAAAGCATAGACATCTTCAGCAGCAGCAGGTGAGTTGTTGACTTCTCCTTCATCGGCATAAGAATATCCTACGCCAATAGGTTCTATAATCGGAAAGAGAGGTAAGAGGTTAGGTATACTAATAGTTTCTAGATGGAAATTGAGTCTAGCTTACGATCTAAGAATAAAACATTTGCAACGTTATTCCAACTAAAATCATTAAGAGTAACGTTTTCACCTTTATTTGCAATATTGCAACCACCTAATTCAAACAACAAACCAGTTGTTGATGAACAACCTGGTCCACCATTTAACCATAAAACTAAAGGATCTTTCTTTGGGTTTGATCTTGATTCTTCAAACCAAAAGAATAAATGTCGAGTTTCGCTTATATCTAAATAACCTGAAAGTTGATTCACTGTAGGATCACATAATTCAGGTTTAACTACTCTTAATCTATGTAATGGAAATGCCGGATGTGACAGTGATACATCTAAAACAATTCAAAATATACATAAGCTTTTCTGCAAATTGATAGCAGAGAGTGAATGGGCAGCTAGCTTACAATCAATTCCATCCTTTTGAACATTTTCAACTTTCAACAATTCATCGATTGATCTGTCACTCTCGAATACGTCCCATTTGTCTTTGGCTGAAAATACGGTATCGTGTAACCATGATTGAGCGGTATCGATAGCTTGAGAAGCTAAATCAGATGTTGATTGGAAGTTCAGTAAATTTGGTACTGCAAAGGCAGGTGTAGCTAATAGAGCTAATGTAGTCAATCTCATCTTGGTAACGAATGACGATGATGCTAGTGAGATGATGAGAGGAAGAAGGAAAGGAAGAGATAATCAATGATCAGATTATATAGATAACAAATAACAGAACATTTATATTGCCACCATACTACTGACTATCAACGCATGCATCATACTCAATTGATTGATTCAACCGGATAGGTACCTCTTTCCCGAAACATCCGGATCAGGTTAATCGGCGGTCATCTCCTTTTAGCACGTGACTGTCTTATTTACCTATTATGTCCCCCCATTCAAGGCGGGCCTTTCCTCAGAAAGGAACGGCAACCTCCACTCGATCTTACCTTGCTTCGTCGCAAGCCGAATTATAGACAAAAGTACGAAATGCATCATCAATAATCCTTCTTAACCCTCTTTCTTTACGTTTCTGTCCTTGACAACGCCGATGATACATGTACTAACACTGAATCACAATGACGGAATTTATGCCGGCGATACCGCCGCATCATGATGAGGAAGAAGGTAAGTTGATAGAGCTAAGATTGAGCTTAGACCGTCGTCAAGAACGAGCTAACAGATATCATAGATGTATGCCGAGTTTGTCGAGTAGAAGGAGACGAAGCAGATCCTTTGATTCATCCATGTAAATGCTCGGGTAGTGTAAAATTTGTTCATCCCGATTGGTGAGCTCACCATTTTCTCCTCACATTCCAATTGAATGAGCTAACATTCACGTTCCTCTCCACAGCTTAAAACAATGGTTGGCACAAACTGGGAAGAAGCATTGCGAAATTTGTGGACACAAATACACATTTACCAAAAGTACGTAACGTGTTGGTCTCTTTCTCCACAGTCAAGGAAAAGACCTTGGTATAATGGGTTAATATATGAAGATACTGATTTGTTCTGTGATTAGTCTATCCCGAGAAACTACCAGACACCATACCTCCAACAGTATATGTTCGACAAAGTATTCTCTGGGTATACCGCAAACAGTTATGGATAGCAAGGTGTATTTTAGTTGTTTCAGTTTGGTTGATAGTACTACCGAGTTTGAACATGTTCAGTTTACGATCATTATTATGGATAGCTGACCATATGTAAGTCACACATCACATGCGAGTATCGTCAGAGAAGCATCATTAATCGTATCAAATAGAGGATACTCTGGTCCCACATCAAACGATGACGTTCCTCAAGGCTTCGTTGGGAACGCTACCGACTTCTCACTCGCGAATGCCACCGAATCAATCGTGCTCAATATAACCAGCACAAGCAATTCTTCCATACCCAACAATACTGCCGGAACCACAAAAGGAGATGTTGTATTTAGACCGGTATCTACACTCATTGTAGTAATCAAGCGAGCTGTCGAGGAATGGATGAAAGGAGACGAGAACAGGTACGTCATCGTCCTTGCTCTTCCTATGCCCTTATTCTCTGCTGATTCTCGAGTGCAGTGTAATAAGTTACGTTCTGAGAGGTCAAATCCTGTCGATATCACTTGCAGCTGTACTTATCGGTTTGATCCTTTTACGGGAATGGATCACTCAGCATAATTTTCAAGAAGGTACTCGACCTCAAATAGTAGAACAAGGAGAAATTAATCCGGACGAATGGATGATATTCAATGGTGTCGCTAGAAAGACGACCGATGTTATGGCTGCGATTCTAGGAAACAAGAGAGCAGCCAGAGAGAGAAGAATGCATGAAATGGCTGAAAATGAAGAAGAAGTGGAGGAAAGAGAACAAGAAGCCGAAGCTTCACTAAGAGCATACCAAAGAACTTTAGATAGAGAACAACAAATAAAGGAAGATCAGGAAGATCAAGAATCTGATAGTGCAGCTGAAAGACGTAAGGCTGGTATGGACTTAGAATCAATTAGATTTCGAGCAAACAGGACACCCTTCCGTGAAGATATAGCTATACCTGATAAACCTGATGCTGTAGTTGCAGCCCTACAAGAATATCGAAGATCTCATCGACTCGCTGAAAAGCAAGCAGCACAGAAAGAGCTTGAAAAAGAAGTTTTTGAAGCTGGAGTAGAATTTGATCAAATGATGGACGAAGCTTTGTTAAGCTCACGAATGCAACCACCCTCACCTTCCTTCCAAGATCGATACGATGGCGAAAGTGATGCTGGACCCAGTCGACCTAGGTTAGAAAGAGTAGGAACGGAATTTGGAGAAGCTAAACCTGAAAGCGTACTTATGGAACCTAAGAGCGATTCAAGAAAGAGCTTCAAAGAGAGAGAAGAAGTAGCTTATAAAGCTCCAGAATTGCTCGAGAAAGGGAAAGGAAAAGAAGAACAATCGGAAGATAGCAATGAAGCTGGACCTAGTGATCCTAGAACAGCCAATGGCGGTGTGGAAGAAGGAGATATACCGCTTTTCCTCCCACCTTCACCTACACGCACAGCCTCATCTTCATCTTCCGCACAGAATAATGTATTCAGAGCTGGAGATACTATACGTTTCGATGAACATGGAAATATACTTCACGAATTCCCTCGTCCAGCTACGACTGAGGGCGATATACCCATCATACCTGCACCTCGACCGGCCGAAGTAGCGAATGAAGATGAAGATGCTGATTGGGAAGACGAAGACGACGGAGATGCAAACAGAGATGCCGAGATTAGAGAAATCGCAGACAACGTCGCTTTCAACGCCAATGGTCTTGGTAACTTGCCAGGAATAGAAATCAGACCAATCCAAGTTGCCGATGTTGCAGCAGAAGAACCGGAAGAAGAACCTTGGGATAGAGATGACTGGAATGGTATATTAGAGGGTGAGTAAGTTGACAATTTGACGTACTGCTGCTGACCAGTCTACCATGCAGTTGTCGGGCTGATGGGTCCTTTGCACGGGTTGTTCCAAAACGTAAGCTCGATACCTAGTGTCATCGGACGACGTTCGTACTAACTTGCCTTATCCAGGTCCTTTTTGGTGTGATAATCATGTCAGCGGCAATATCAATCTTTATTGGTCTCCCTCTGCTTATTGGAAAACTGTTCCTTTCAACCGATATGATTCGGACGTCATTAACAATTGCTCGACGAACTCTTTACCTCATTCGAAAAGTCACCGATCCTGTAGTGGACATAGTATTCGAAATACTCAAAGAAGTGGTAATATTACCATTTTTAGCGGCCGTCCGGGGCGCAGAGACTATTATAGCGCGTAAACTAGGATTAGATGATAGAAGTGTACAAGGAGATATGTTGACCAAGTTGACTTCCATACTTTCACTTTCGTCTTCCACCTCTTCGACATCTATACCAATTGAAGATATAACAGATAAAGGAAAACACGTCGCTTTGTTGGGTGATGGATTAGCTTGGGTTGGACAACATGCCTTTGATGCTTATTCAGCTTATGTTCAAGGTAAACGAAGAATATCAATATCAGATTCTGTATCTGGTAGGATGATTACTGTATTAAGTGGATACGGTACTGCTGCCGGAATAGTTGGGTTAATTGCTTTACCTGGAGATCACGGAGGTGCTATAAGTAGAGAATTGAGTAAGATTGTGAGGGATCATGCTATGTTTTTGAAAGTGAGTCTCCCTGCGATACTGCAATTTCCTGAAAGGTATTGTTAGAGACTAACGTTCATAACCTGCAGCTCGCTTTCTTCATGACTCTTGAACTCGGTGCCTTCCCTCTTGGTATAGGTTTGATGATCGACATGTGTACCGTTCCTCTTTGGCCTGGAGTAACCATTATGAGCAGACTAGACAAGCTTAGAGCTGGACCATTTGGGGTGATGTTCCTCGACTGGTTGATCGGAACGATGTAAGTAGTTTTCGTATCCAGCTGCATCATGTTCATCATACTTGTGGGATTTTACGGATTGACAGTACGACGTATACACAGGTTCATGTATCAATTTGCCACTCTACTCTCGCATATAAGGACCTTATGTAGACCAGGTACATTGTTCTTCATTCGTGATCCAGCGGACCCCAACTATTCACCTGTAAAAGATATTGTAGAGAAAAGCGCTTTCTCCCAGCTAAGAAAGGTGAGTGTAAATTTGGCTTATGTATATCTTGTGCGAGGGCGTATCTGGGGCTGATCAACCATTAATACAGCTTGGTACCTCGGCTGTCATGTATTCCGTGATCGTCTTCACTCTTTTCGGAGGCTCTTGTTGGACTTTGGCTTATATCCCATATATCGATTTCTTGCCCTTAAGATTAGATCCCACCTTGTACGTCACTGACAATTAACCACCTCAGATCCAGAAACCCGTAACGCTGATACCTACCATAGTGGCCCTCTTACATCTATTCCCTTTGATCTACTCTTCCTCCATCTTGTCGTCCCCCCAACGATAAAGTATATACGACCCAGACATCGAGCACGGAAACTATTGAATATATGGTGGAAATCCACCATCAGCTTATTCAGGCTCAACACACTCATGGCTCGGCGAACAGCTCTTCACGATCATACCAAACTTAGTACTCGACCCAATAAGCTGGACAAATTATGGCCAATCTTAGACCCAATATGTCGATACATGTTTGGAAAATATGATCCAGTTTCCACTAAAGCACGTGTACCTGCATCAGATCAAGTTATACTTTTACCACCTGCACAACGTAAAGCCGAAGGTGGAGTATTTATAGCATTGACAGAAGGTGGTACACCACATAATCCTGCAGATAAAATGAGATTACTTAAACAAGATAGAAGAGCTAGAGAAGCTGGTAGAATACCTGAAAGAGATTACGAAGTAATTCATCTACCTAAATTCTGGAGAACCAGAGTTCATACTTTTATAGGTACAACCCTTCTAATGGCTTCTTTTGTTCTGGCTTTCTCAACTTTTGGTCCTATAATCATAGGTAGAATGGCTAGTAATCTGGTTAGCAATGGATCAAGTAAATCGGTTCATGATGGATACAACTGGGTGAGTGACTTCCTCTCGAATATCCCATTTGATATTCCGTTGGTGGATATTGACTTGTCCTTCGTTTCCATCCTCAGTTATTCGGTGCATACATCATGTATCTATCACTTTCACTTGGTCTATTCGCCAGAAGACATATCATGACTCTATCAAAAGCTGCTAGACTCAGAAGATCAGCAAGGTCAACTAGAATCAAACGAACTTTCATCAGATATCTTGCGGGCGCATATGGCTTATTCACTGTGTATGGAGTCGTACCATTCTGTATTGGATTGTTGGGTGATATTTATGGAAGTTCTTTCTCTTGGCAAAGAAAGGGTGCAGTAGATGCCCGAATGGTGGTTCATTTCTGGAACACCTGGTAAGTTTTTGAGTTTCGCCCGTGCAACTTGCCAGCTTATCGCGCTAACCCGCAATTTTAGGGCTATGGGGGTTGTTGTCTGCTCCCTTGGAGTTGGACTGATGAGCAATGTCAAGCGAATGAAACCTACTAAAGGATCTCTGATGGATAAATTGAAAGACGTGTGTAATAAGTTGGCTTTGCGATTGATATAGTGGCTGATGTTAATATTATCATCCGATTTAGCAATTCAAGAATCCATTCCCGAGAGATCTATCGACTACACATAAAGTAGTATGGCCTGTCATTCAGAGACTACTCTGGCTTAATATAACACCTTTTTTGGCTACTTTTATAATTCTATTGACTTTCAAAGGTGAACTTAGTGATGAAACACATCAAGCAATAGGTAAGTGCAGTATCCGTATTCGTATTTTCATTATTGCAAAATGAAATGTTGCCATAGAAATCTCGTAAAGCTGATGAATGCTATCTCTTCGCTAACATAACAGGACAAGCTGTCACACCGATCTTCTTAAGAATACATATATTGATTGGAATAAAAGATTATCTTAAATCAGGATGGGGAAAGATGAGACAAGAGATGATTGATGCTGAATATGTTTTGGAAGAGAAAGTTGAAAATTTTGATCCAATTAAAGAAGAAGAAGAAAAGAAAAAAAGGGAAGAAATGATAAAAAAGAAAAAAGAACAAAAGGAAAACAAATTGAGTAAAGATAAAGAAAACAGAGAAAATGATATAGATTTAGATGATGAGGATGATAACGACGATGATGAGGAGAAAGAGGAAGAATGGGAAGACGAGAATGAAGTTGAAGAAAGAGAAGAACGAAATGAGAACCGGGAAGATGTTGTTGTCGCGATTGATTAGACAAGTCTACTTCTTAGAGCTGGCTTAGAGATATTGATATACCCCGCATTATCCGCCTTCATGCATATACCTTGACATGTCTGGTGTAGGACAATCAATGCTACCAGTATTATATGAAACCCAATATTGCTCATGATCAAGTAGGTCGAAGGAAAATCGATAGTTTAGTATGTCTGTTTGACGCCTCACTCATTCATCGTTCTGCGATAACTTGTGTGGTATCAAGAGGGTGTTTACCGAATCCTAAATCAGTAGATAACGGTAAACGCTAAATCAGATTGGAATGAAAATATGATCCGTCCGAACAACCTTTACCTTACTTTAAGCTCAGGTCCACCATCAAAATTTATCCCCTTTAGCGAAATGACGAAGTCACGAAGGTGAAAAAGAATAAAGTTTGATACCCCTTCTTTCCGCCTCCTTCGATATTCACAGAATCAATCATACCAACGATATCGTAAGATCTAGAATGCCAAGTACCGCGCAGTACATAATCGTAAAATCAAGATGGTCGTTCCCTTTGATAACAATGATTTAATCCTCTGATTGTTCACGAAATACTCCAATTTGATGGTAACTGACATCTAAACAATATGATAAAGTATGTGTGCTGAATGTGGCGTTTTTGATGGTCTATCCTAATAAAGTTTTGAAAGAGAAATAACTTATTTTTCTTAGGCTCAAACGTGATAATTTACCCCTTGATTGTTGCGACTAGACTACCATATAGCTCTAAGGTATCGATGTCAAAGGTAGTCGCCACGAAAAAATACAGACTAAAATGATTTGCCCTGACGATCAATCTTTTTGTTTCTTAAAGTATAAGCATCTAGTGTTGTTTTGGATTTCAGGTCCAATCAAATTCATCATCAAAGTTTACATACCTTTCCTGATAGTTAGCCTAGTCCTCAGTCGCTGTCAGGTTGTTCACTAAAAGTTTATCTGCATCATGTTCAAAGGTGTCTTATTGATCTCTCAGAACCCTGAAATTAACGGAATTGATATTGACTAAAACGCTGATCAAACTTGTTTGTTCTTTGTTGTCTCCAACACAATAGCACGAACTGCAATCATCATGTGAATGTAATGTCTCATCATGCAAAAAATGAAGATAAGAGATATGTTAAACTTCCTTCTCCTGTGATGTAGAGGGTAGCTGTGAAAAGAAACGGATCAAGAGGTACGAGATTGATTTTCAATGTTGTGGAGCAAGTAGGAAATAGAAGTATAAAGTTGATGTTCAAAGTACCCCGATATAACACAAAAAGCTAAAATTTGAAGTCTGTGCGTTTTAACATTTCGCCATACGTATTGTTGTCATCTGGATGGTTTACGACCAGCAAAGAAAGCAATAGATTGTGTTGACGTAAAAATCGTATATATATGGACAGTCAACCATTAAAATGCAAGTCACCATAATTCAGAATTTATCAGTATCTTCGTGTTTTCTTTTACTGGGTTAAAGCCTCAATTCACTTCTCGCTATCTCTTCTTCTTATCCTTCTATTTTTGATCCCTTTTGAGGCGCTGAATCTTCTACTTCATTCCCTAACCCACATATCACAGTCTTCATCAAGCTATTATGTCAGCTTTGATGTCTCCTAGAAATTATCAACACGTAAATTACAGCTCTTCCCACCACAAGAACTGGAACGAGCGATTTTCATCTCCCCATTCTACAATTGATACAAAATATCAATATATAAAGCACCCTTCCACTGGTACAAATTCACCGATTACCGATGATACTAGCGAAGTTGATGTTAATCTAAATGGCTTCTCCTACTTCGACGAACCTGTTCCTACTGCCGGATGTAAGTCGCTCTCTCGTAACATTTTCTCGGATAACAAACATAGCACCACCCTGCCGTGATCAATTCAGGCTGGCAAGACCGCTGACTCGATACATGTGAAACAGACGATAGATATCTCGAGAAAAACGACAATCTACCAAATCACTTCGCTCAGCCTCCTCGACCTCGTCTGGTCGGTTCTGGCGTTGGTACCGTCAATAAATACCTGAATGATGCTAAGGCTTTTGGTTCTCTCACTACCGACAACAATTCAAAAGCTTCCACTAAGCATCTTAGAGTCGTAAAAGGTGAGCTATTCACACGCATAACCTGCTCGAACAACCGAAGTTGATCTACATTTTTTCCAGAATTTAACGCTGCCACAGCAGCTAGTGAAAATGGGCAAGAAAGCAGAACTGCCCCTTCCATCACAGCTAAATCATTCACACCAAAATCAACTTTCCAGAACGAAAAGGTTGCTCATAGCGATTATGGACTGTTCAAGCCGACTTACGATGGTACAACTACGTTCAACCCCGAACACATGTTATCCTCATCGGCTTATGCAACCCCTTCGAGTTTTCTTCCGGATCTATCCATCTTCGGCACAGCAGAATGCATCGCTTCTCTCATCGCTGCTTCACCTAATACCACCATGCCTGATGGTACACCTGTCACAAGACCCTTCTCTTTCGATCCCCTTCCATATACTGATGAGGATATTCCTGTGCCTCAACCATACAATATCGAATATCCTCATCCAATTACCGCGTATGCGTCCCCTCGTGTAAATCCCGAAACAGTCAGAAGAAGCGGTTACGATCGATTACTTAAACATCTTGTCCGCGAGGATTTACCTCTTGTACTTGGTACAAGATTATATGATGCTGGATTTAGGGATCTTGATTCAAGTGTTTATCTTCTATTCTCATTTGATGGTTCTCAAGGCAATGGTATTCCGGAATCACTTTGGTCAAAATTGGAAAATGTGACTTCATCTAAATTGCCTGTTGGTACAGCTGGTATCTCGCCTTTCGCTCGATCAACTACAGTTTCAATGGCGCCACAAATGCCACCGAGATTCGCTCAACTCAGCAATCAAACCACTAGGGATCACGACACGAGTACTTCTCATTCGAATACTCATGATGCTGGATACTTCAGTAGACCTATGTTCACCCGTCAAAACCACTATGATGAAACACCTGCGCCATCCCTCAGCTATCATCCCATCAGACATGCTTCTTCCAAGCACCAATTATCATCTGTAGCAGCTCGTCCAACAGCTGATAGTCACGCAGATCTAATCAAGTCAATCAATACCAACCGCAAGCTTGATGATGGCTGTTCACCCTTCTACAAAACTGAAATCTGCTCAATCTGGTCACAAAGTGGTACCTGCAAATATGGTAACCGCTGTCAAGTGAGTAGTTTAGGATCAAACCGCGTTCTTACAGCCATACTGACTCCCCCTATTGTCATATTAGTATGCTCATGGTCTCGAAGAACTCCGACTCCCTCGTCATATGCAAGACGACGATCGATACAATGGTCCAAATTTGCTGCTTCATGGAGTGGAAGATCGTATGGCTTACCCATCACCTGGAAAATCAACCTCTTTCCAATTGCACCCCAAACCTACAACCTTACCCCAAGCCAGACCTGAGCCTAGAAGAGCTTCTTGTCCACCCCAACAATTGGCTACTCTGGCAGAAACAGAAGATGATCACCTCTTGCCGCTCTCTCAATATCAACAAATCTGTGAGATTCCCGCCCCCATCGGCTCTGAGAGACCTGCACTTTCCAGTACTTCAATCCCAGCCAGCACTAGATCTTCTATTTCTTGTACCGAAAAATGGGAAGATATGCCACCTTTCATTCTGTCCGACTCAAATCACCCACTTGCAAACGAGTCCAGATCTACCAGACTCAGAAGTGAACCAAGCACTATGAGTTTAAGCTTTTCAAGCTCGTCAGGATCAAGATATAGCATGTATACCGATTATAGTGACGCTACTACGTCCAGTCCAATCGAAGCGGACATCACCATTTCAGATCAGGGAAATTTAGGCCACCCCGGTAACGGTAACGATCAAGTTGATATTGGTATCAACCGAAAGTCCGGACCTTTTAGTTTCGAGAATGGATATTCCGTTTGGTAAATTTTGGCTTTCTTTCTTTTTCCTTACTCGCTTTGATCCGTCTTGATTTTGTCGAGTGCAAATTTCGTTTTTCCACTTCTGTCTGTAGTTTTGATCTTGATCTTTTATCTAATTTTTGGAAACACCTAATCTGATCTCATTTATCTTTTATTCAAAAACAAATTGAACTGTCTACTTATTGTATTAGTGTATTTGTGAATTTGTCAAAATGTATAAAGAATAAACAAGTTAATTTTTCGCGCCAAATTAAGTGGACTTAAGAAAAGGGAAAATAGGTAGAAGTAAAACTGTTAGTAGAGAAGAAGGTCCATATATGTGGTATTCTCCATACTCCTTCGGTATTAGAAATTTGTGGATATACGATTTTACCTCATGTTCATAATTATGCATTATTCATTTCCAGTGGTCTATTTTACAGTTCTTGCCAAGTTGGACATGCGATGACAGCAGATTCGTGATATATCACGATGGTTATCGGTTGGCATTACCTTTTGAGTATTTATATGTAGGTTGACTATATGCTTTTGATGTGTCTACGTGTTAGCATTGGAGTTATTACTTGATGAATTATTGGTATTTGATGATGGTATATTAGAGATACTTGGGTTGATATTTGTAGTCGAAGCAGTTGTAGATAATAATTTCGACATTGGTTGAGCATAAGCTAAAGATCTTTTGACATAAAATAACATATATGCTTTTTGGTTCAAGACTGCTGATAATGTCGTCGGTGTGACTATCGTTTAATGAAAAGATAAGAATTAGCTGCCTGAAAATCTTGCATATGCGAAATTTTGACAAGTACCTTTATCATCATCACAATGCCACCATTCATCGCCCTCTCTTACATCAGCCCAATAATGTCCATTATCTAATTTACCTTCGTGTGTTACAACAGCAAATAGATCATATATGAACAATGAATCAGGTAATTTCTCATCTTTCTTCTTTTCACTCTTTTGTGCAGGTTCTTCTTCTTCTTCTTCTTTGATAACTGGTTTGACATCAGTTGTTTCTCCATCACCTCCTTCTGCTGTAGGAGAACGCTTTTGCTCTTGTGTAGGTGTAGGTAAAGGTGTATTCACATATGGTCTCATATCTAACTTTGAAGGGAACCTAACATGACTTTCTATTTTAGATGATGCTGTTGTCATATGGGCAAAACGCTATGAAAATAAAGTAAATCAGTTTGTACTTCTTTCGTATTGTATAGAGTGAATTAATAATGCTTACTTTTAGCTGAAATGATAAAACCGGTGCAAGCTTTTTGATAGCCAAGTTTTTGGTAGCATGCTAATTATATAAATGAGTGAGCATTTTTTTCCATCACAAAAGAAGAACGGCTAAATCAAACGAGAGTACTAACAGTACCTGGCCCTCCGCCACATTTTGAACATTCATATCCCTTTTCACCACCTATTGTTTCACTAGCGCAGAATCTTCTCAATAATGATGCCAATGTGAGTTGAGAGCTCCCGTTCCCGTTTGAGCCATTTCCAATGCCATCTAGAGAGGAGGTGGAAGTCGATGACGATAAGCTAGTCGAGGGGGAGTAAGGGAAATCTAGCTGTATACTCAATAGTGGATCTGTGGTTGATGAAGTATATGAACATGATGAGCAAGTAACCGAAGAGAGCAATGACCCAGCAAACGTTTGATCTATGACATGATGCGTCTGTTAGCTGGTTTTGATAGCAATCATCTCTAACGTAGATTTTACTCACGAGCAATGCAATTGCAACTCGACAATTGGCCTTTGGCATGGGCGTGTATTTGGTCCAGCGCGGCTAGGAAGAAAGAATGTGCGTCTGAAATGAGTGATGCTGTCAGCTGAGCTCATCTGCAGACTAAAGAGACAACTGACCTTGTTGACCGTAACCTTCCAACTCAGCACTAGCGTGCCACATAGAATAGAGCATAGTGATAGGGCCGAACGGCGAGGTATCCTCTTTATAAAACTATACATGAGAGATTGATCCATCAGTCTGACGAACCGAAAGCCATGTAGTACGGCAATTTAAAGCTAAACCGATTGACGTACCTCCTCGAAAGCCCTATCCATTTCACAACACATACAACCTTTCTCCCTATCTATACCTGGTGCACCATTTGGGGCTTCAGCACCAAGGAAAGGCTTTCCTACACTTAAGCCTTTAGATCCATTCTGACAGACATGCCGATTGTGTTTATCCGATAGAAAGTATGCTTTCAATAAAGGATTATGAATTAGGGATTGCAGTATGGCAGAAAGAAAACATGTTTGAGAAAGATTCAATAGAGGGCGTAGTCCTACACCAACAGTGTCAGCTTGCAGAATCCTCATAGATGGTCAATTGAAAATTAAGCTGACGCACCTCTGCAAGAGCTTTTCCCAACTTCAGTTTCTTGGATCTTCACCATGTTATTGGGATTCCAAGCCTTCCAAGGACCTCTTCCTCTACCCCTTCCTCCACCTACAGCACCCGGTTCACGGGATTTGTCATTCATCTCTTCCATGCGTATCCTAACAATTCTAAACAAAGCTTCGAATTGATCGGAGTAGATTGTGTCCGAGCATGATGAACAATAGATTGCACCAGTCAATGGATCAACGGCTAGGAATTTCGTAAAATATAAGCTGACATGCTTAGCTGAGCCCATAAGACAGCTTACCGAATGCGCATTTTTGATCAGCCTTTTGACAGTGAGTTCGCATGCAATTTTTGGAGGAGGAAGATGATGATATTCCAGTGAAAGGTAAACAACCGATATACGGACAAGTCAAACATGCCCAAGGTCGTGTTAGAGTAGTTGAACAAGTGTGGCATGCCGGAGGGGTGGTCTGGAGGGGCAAGGTTCAAATTAGCCATTCGTAGTCACGAGAAGACAGAAGGAAGGAGGGGAAATGATGGCAAAGCGTGGATTTCAATCTTAATCTTTCCATGATGGTAGTCATATTGACTCACTTTTCTTCGTTTCGCCCCCTCAGCCACAGCTCCCCATCTAACAGCTTCTGTAAAACGCTTTTCCACCTCAGATTTCTTCGTACTGCTAGACGGTGGTGGCACTGATCCGTTTGAGCCTTCATTTGAGTTTGGATTCGGTTGAGAGGGTGAGCTGAGGAGCGAAGAAAGATGAGAACAGATGGAAGTGTCAGGTCTGGTGAAAAGGTTCGAGGTTAAGGAAGGAGTGGCTGTCATTGCTAAAGAAATATTGTACGATCTTGGAGAGATTACAAAGGACGACCGAACTTGGAGACTCAGGACTACCTTCTCTTCGGTCTCTCCTCACGATTGTGTTTGATAGTCGAGCATCCAGATACAGAAGTCAATGTCGTACAAAGTAAGATTGAGTAAGACAGAGTATTCAAAATAATGAAAATGATAATTGAACAGTAACAGTTTGTGAGATGATGAATGAGCTCGGACATTAATACCGGCGACAACCGAGATAACAGAAACCTTATCACGTGGCTTGAAAGGCATAGCCACTTACGTAAGTAAATCCCTCACGCGTTTCTGTAGTCGGTCCAAGATACGCGTTTTGAACATCACAAACATCTAAAAACTATTCTTGTCAACAAATACCATCTATGATCTCTCTTGATACGGTTGAAAAACCTCGACTTCACCAACACTAACCCCATAATTTTTATCCAAAAACAGGACAGGGGTATATCATTACAAACCAAGATACACTCAAGACAAAAAAAAATCATTGTTGACGGGGTCTTACCTCTTCAGTAGCTTTGTCGTCAATATGTCAAATCCTCTTTTATCACCGCCATTTTACATTATACCAGGTATAGATCCGAATTCACCTATATCAGCTCAAACAGAACAGATAGACCAATTAAATACTTTACTGCTACAAGATATAGATGCAAATTTTGCTAAATTCCATCAGATAGTTACTAGTAGGATATTACCTGAAATAAAGAGATTTGCAATTGCTGGAGAACCCACGAGAGAAGCTGCTCAGGTGAGTTGACAAGCTTGAGCAATATTATAACATCATTCTGTCATATGTGACCCCTATACCAAAAGGAGAAGATTCATACTGACTCTACCTATGCCCTGGTCAGTTTTGGAGATCATTCTTCGAAGCGGCATCATCGATAAAAGCCCCAATAACGAATGATAATAGTTCATTAGGATTAGGTGTGCAGCATGATCAAGATACATCAACACAATACGATGATCAAACAATGACATTGAGGAGGGATCAAGATGATTCAAGGCTATCAACCAATAACAATCAGAATGAAAATGATGAATCTGGATCATCATTTATATTTGATCCACCTGCAACATCTTCGACGCCATTACCTTTTAATCGTACTATTGGTGGTCGTCAACAACAACAATATCAAGTCAATTCATCATGGGAAGATTCAATGGAATCTCCCTTTGATAAATTAGATAGAAAATTAAGAGATGATTTGAAAATTAATGATAATATTGCTGGTACAATAACAAGAAACAATAATTATGAAAATAGTGGATTTTTATCAAGTTCAAATGAATTTCCTACACCTTCTTTACCTTCAGGTTATTCATTACCTAATCTCAGTAAAATCACTGCTTCTTCTTCTTCATCGTCATCAAAAATGATACCATCTTGGAATCAAAATCAAATTCAAGATCAAAGTCAAGAAAGTGAACAAGAAGAATATTCAACAGGTACAGTTAATCCAAATGATTTACCAACTTCAAATTTACCACGACCATCATCAGCTACACCTAAGCCCATTAAGTCGGGTTTGAAATCATCCACATCTTCTAGAAATAATATCGTTAATAATAATCCATTTGGACCAAATTTCAATGGTATAGCAGATTTGAGAAATACACCTTTAAATCCCGGAAAGAAAGTTAAAAAACAACCTAAACAATCAATTTTACCTGGTATAAATGATTTTGATTCTTCTGATGAAGAAGATAATTTAGCTCTTGGTATGTCACCACCTGTCACAATGAAATTTTCTTTGCCACCAAAAGCAAAAGCTATTTTTGATTTATCGAAGACACCAAATAAGAAAGTGATTCCAAGAGATTCAGTCTATGGTGGTTCGTTGAACACGACAGATAATGGTAACAATGATCACACAGAACATAATATTACCAATCAATCGAATCTACAACAAAATCAAGGTGATCACAATGAAGGTGAAAAACAAGCTAAATTCATCTTAGATGATTTATTAGAGGAAATGAATTCTGAATTATCACCTAGATTGGATACACCAGAAGGTTTAGGTAGATATTCAATTCTACCAGGTGAATTACAGCCTGGTGAAGGGAGATTACTGTTCTCTGATAGTAGAAACAATAACGATCGTCAACAAAGTCAACGACCACCTGTTTTAGAAGAAGAAATTGGGAGTGACGAGACTTACCATCATCAGTCTAATATACCATCAACCTCAGAAGGTAATCAACAACAAAGACCTAATGTAAATAGAAGATCTACAGGAGCAAATACGTCTTTTGGATCGGATATAGTAGATGTACCGATAGGTCGACAAATTTATTCAACTGAAGATTCATTTGATCAAGATGATGATTCTTTTGACGATGATATATCATTACAACCAAGTCAAACTGGTACTAACAATACAGGTACTGTAATTTCAAGTTTACCATATTCAATAAATGATCATCAAGAACAACAGCATTACATCAACAATGATATCTCTTATATGTCTTCTGAAGGTGATTTAACTACACGTCAAAATCCTTATGGAGACGATGATGATGATAGAACAACAATGTCTGAAGCAGGTGCTATTTTTGGTAAACAACCTACAAATATCCCACAACTACAACAACAGCAGCAGCAGTTTCAAAAACAAGGTTTAGATCCAAGAAGAAAATCACATTTTGAATTAATGAAAATGGATGAAATGGATACTTACCATGGTGGTAGATTAGAAGATGCGGCAGGTGATGATGTTTTCCACAGTCCTACGAATCAATTGAGAAAAGGTGGTAATGTTAGTAATAGTAATAGTCATGGTGGTAACGGTGGATACCAGTGAATCCATGATAAAAATATAGACGTTTAATTTTGATTATTGGTTACGAAATATCGGTATTTTCTCGTAAATATCATGCATGTATAATTTATTATGAACAAAACCTACGGATATTATACACTATGATACAAAATCTATATATATATATATATAGTCATTAGAGGAGATATATTATGCAATTGCCTATCATCGAGGCGTGTCCATCGTCAGATGCTTTAATGCTTTTCTATTCCTCTTCTTCACCTTCAAGAGGTTCATATTGATTCTCTTCTTCTTTCTGCCTTGTCATGAACCACCAACCGAACGACACTCCTGCAATCAATATGACTAGACCGATTCCCGATAAAGTTATGACTAGCCATCCCCACCTATATAATATAGAATGATTAACCGAGTTAGCCTCTTTCAGCATCATACATTATATGAAGTGGTTTCGGAGACATGATGATGGGAATAACCTCACCTTGAGAACCAACTAGGTTGATAAGGAATCAAGACAGAATCAATCATGAAAACACCACCACCTAAAGTCATACCATCCTTCCATAATCTTTTTGATTGTTCTTCTTCGTCACTCTCATCTTCCGCATTATCATATCTACCTTTACTCCTTGAGTCAAAATGTAAACCATTTTTCGTTGAATAATTCTTTTTCCATCTTACAGTTGATCTACCAGATTGACCAATTCTAGCTGAATTACCTGATCCATCACCCGCATCATTCTTATGTTTATTATTGTTGTTATCATTTCCGTTTCCATCTCTATTACCTCTTGCACCTTTTATACCGACGATAAAAGAATTATCCCCCGTAGCTCTAAAAGCTAATTCACCAAACTTTGATTTATCAGACAATAAAGTTTTATAAATTAAATCGTCATCTAACGAAATTGGTTGTCCATCTTTTGGTGGTGATATATCAGGTAATTTTGCCGAATTTCCCGATGATGACGATAAAGAAGAAATCGAAGGTATAATATGCAATTTCAATAAATCTAATAAAGCTTCTTTATCATTCAAATAATGTGTTAAGTTGATTCTTGAAAATGCTTTATCGGTAGGTACAAGAATCGTATAACTTGGTAATGCTAAATCTTCAATCACGGGTTCGTCTCCTTCCGCAGGTCGTTGATCACCCCCATCTTCACCTTTATCGTCATGTTGACCAGACAAAGAGATTCTACCTTCCAGTTGAGCAGCGGAGATTTCTCCGGAAGTAGGTTCTCTACCTTCTAAGATCCAACCTAGTCCAGCCCGCATCATCAAGTCACCCATTGTATTCTGTTTGGACCCTCTAATCAACTTGGCATTGGTTATCTTGACATCAGAAGGCATTACCACAGAATCTATCGTATGAATCACTCCTGTACTTGTTAAAGCATCCGAATGCCATACAAGGGACGACCGAAGTTCACCATTAGAAGGTAAAGTATCACCTGAATCGTAGCCTTCCCATTTAGTCGGTGATCGTAACGAGATACTTCCATTTTTCCCTTTCGTCCGATCGACGACTATCGATCCTCCTTCTAACGTTGTGTATACCTTTTTACCATATTCGATATCAGGAGAATAAATAACGTCATTAACAGCATGGTATTTGATGACTTTTCGAAGCTCGTCTTTACCTTCAGGAGATAAGAGATATCGCATAGCCAGACCTAGCTGGTTAAAAGCTCGATTTCGCGGCATAAAGAATGTTGTTGCTGGAGTACGCTTAACTGCTTTGTCTAATTCTGCAGCATAAACAGCAGCGATAAATGTTGATAGCTGTAGGTCGGAAACGGCTGTTTGCAGCACATCGTCAGGAGGTGAAAGAAGTGAAGATAAAAGGTAGATTATGCTTTTACCGGTTTTGACTAGATTGGACTCGTATTAGCTATGAGTGTGGGATCACCAAACACTAGCTTACCTGGTTTGCCTATGACTGTAGCTCCGCCAAATCTGATTTCGCCTTCCCCAATCGCTTCCCAGTCCTTTTTATCCCTGTCGAATCTATCAGAAACGTCCACTTGCAACTTTTGTCTTCCACCAGCAAGAGAGGATGGTTTGAGTTCGGTTCCAAGTAACAATCCATCTTTAATATCCGAAGGCAGCAATCGTCCGGGAAGAATGTGATATTGCAAAAGAGAAGCCAATGGGGAAGCGTCTTTAATTGGTGGTTTCTTGGTACCAGGATAGACTTCTAATAACTCCTCTAAATCAATCATATCACTATAGAGATCAACGTTTTTGCCTTCTTCTGCGGCTGCCCAAATTTCAGGTATAGGTGCTCCCCATCCATCACCCCATTTATCCATTATATCCAGAACATCATCAGTAGGAGCTAAGATTGTCCAATCTTCTGTGCTGGAAGAGCCGATGTATGTATCTGAAAGGTTTGCAGAGCGAAGTAGAGATACGAAGCGAGTGGCGTTGAGGGAAAGAAGCACTTTTTCAGCTGAGTTCAGCAGTGTGAAGTTTTCAGGTATCAGCAGATTGGGCAAGATGTGGATGACCCCTGTACTCGGAAAGCATTAGCGGCGGTGACGCGTTATTGAGACATATTCACAATTGATCTCACCATTCGAAGCGAAAATATCCACGGTTTGAACGTTAGTACCATTGACAGATATCTGACCAGGTTGAGT
This sequence comes from Kwoniella dendrophila CBS 6074, assembly GCF_036810415.1. Taxonomy (NCBI): domain Eukaryota; kingdom Fungi; phylum Basidiomycota; class Tremellomycetes; order Tremellales; family Cryptococcaceae; genus Kwoniella; species Kwoniella dendrophila. Next base: position 1,338,148 of record NC_089483.1, read on the forward strand.
TGAGTTGATGACTAAGTCTAGACCTGAGCAAGCTGAAGGAATGAATCATTGATATCAGCTTTTCGTCTGAAGCACAGGCCAAAAAGCTGACCTACCTTCTAAGGTGCGATTACCCAAAAAATCACTCCATCCGACGTGATCTTTGCCTACGGCCAAAGCAATTCCTCCGGAAAGTATCCTTGTAACACCTTCCTCGCCATATGGACCTTGTAGATAACCTTTCTCAATATCGTCAAAAGCTGAGTAGAAAGCTTCATCGGAAGGCGCAAAAACCGTAAGATGAGGGGAAGTGGAGAATGAATCGGGTAAAGGAGAAGGTAATGCGTCGAGTGATAAGAGGTCGGAGAGGTATTTTAGGGAAGGATGAGTACGTATTGTTTGCTCTATTTGTACAAGGATTATCCTCGAGTTAGAAATACACCCGGTATACGTGAGTAAATAGCTTACCGATTGAAAGAGGCATATCAAGAACACCATCAATACCAACTACAACTCCATTTCTAGTCCATCTGATACCTTTCAACTGTTTGTTCTCTTTATCTTTATCTTTTTCAAGATTTGCTATTGAGGTATGAGTTTTATTCTTATGTGGTTTACCTTTATCATCATCGTTATTTGCCCAACCTTTACCATCCCAGAAATCAATACCATTTTCACCATTCCAATCTATACCTATTTTACCTTTTTGCTGTTCTGAAGTTTTACTTATACGTATTCTTTGTCCATGTCCACCTAATAAACCTTCATTTCCTTTAGGTAACCATGGTGGTCCAGGTTCAGGTACAGGTGGTAATTTAGGTTCTTCAGCTAAAGGAAACAAAAGACTTGTTTCAATAGTTATATTTTGTGTTTTCTGAGAAGCTAAAAAATCTAATGGTGATAATGTATAATTCAACATATGATATAATAAATGTTGTCTTAATAACCAATTTTGATTATCCATTATCAACCTTTCTTTCTCGGCAACTTGTTCATGTGATTCTGATTGATTATCGTAATTTTCGGATTTTAGATGCTGAGAGATACGTGACCCGAGAACATCGTCTTCGCTTTCCATCCATTCTTCTAATCCACCTTCACCTAACCATGAATGATTCTGTATAAAATCATTTTCGTAACTAACGCCGCCTACTTCAGGTTTAGGCTGAGGCTTATGTTTATCTGCCCAATCATTCCATGCTTGATCTGTAGGTGCAAATACAGTTGCATTACTTATGTGAGCTAGTAAAGGTATACATTTTGATCTCTGTAGCAAATGTAGTGTTATGGTATGCTGAGAGGAGGATGATAGGACAGATACTATGGTTTCCGCTGTTGTCGAAATGTCTGTGAGAAAGTTAGAATCCGTCTCTTGTCAGCATATATCGAGGTGAGACTTCCTAAGCTATTGAGCTCACCATCATCTATAGCATTATTTGCTGAACTGATGTGCTTATCATATTCATCGAAAGGTGTGTTGCTAGATGGCGAGAAGGCTAGTTGCTGTGAAAGTCCTAAACGAGCGGCGAGTACTACTGAAACCAGTAATCCTGTTGACCACATTATGTCGATGGCCTATTGCCTGTGCGACTTTGTCTGACCAGTATATATACTCGGCTATAGGGTAAATTTTCTTGAAGAAAAAGTAATATCACAAGACAAAATACTATACATACCTCGAAGGATCTTCAACTGCATGGTATGATGACGCACTGTGCTTTCCACATTGCCCGTACGGTGGCGATACCCGGTAATGGTAACCCGGTCAAGGATTGGTGGTGGTGGCAAATAAAGCGGTAAGTTATGTGATACATACATAGAGATGAAAGTTCATATATGGTTTAATCTGGATTGGAGGTATGCATACATGTGTATATAAAAGGGATATAGAAGTTGTGTAAGCTACAAGCCCGGCCAGAGGAAGAGGGCAGGAGACAAAAGCACTTGTATCATAAAGATCGGTCAAACAAAAAGTTGAGTAACCTCCCAAGCGAAAATAACGGTTATGGCAATGAACATTATGGATTTGGTATCACACCAATCTTGAGATAGTCTGATTGATCCTTTGTTCCGATTAGCGGATCCATCATTACCTGATCCATAAGTGTTGGAGCTTGATCCAGTGTTGCCCCAACCACCACTGTCATTGGAGATACTTGACGTTGGCGATACAGCATCGTTAGCATCGACATGTGTCCAAGCTGATACAGAACCTGTTAAAGAGTCTGATTTTGGTTTAGAATTACCCCAACCTTGACTTTGATTGTTGTTAGAATTACAAGAATCACATTCTTTATCGTCGTTGTGATCATTTTGAGTAGTGTAAGTTGATGAGTCATTGCCAAAATATTCAGTTTGTTTCGTAGATGAAGTTGATTGATATGTATCACCTGAAGAAGTTAACCAATAACTATACCATGTATTTGTAATTTCCATTATACTAGTAACTAAAGTACTCATCAAAACAGGTGTAGGTGAATATTGTATGATATATACGGTCCCTTCTTTTGTCTTTGTTGAAGTAATAATTTCAGTTGAATAAATGGTTTCTGTAATAGTTTCTGAGTTAGTAACGTAAGTTGTGATGTAGCATGGTACACTTGTCGTAGAAAATATCGTAGTTGTGACTACACTAGCTTGTAATGTAGTTTCTGACCCGCCGTAAGAACAATGCTCATCGTTACACCGTTCAATCAGTGGTGCTTTCGTAGTTGAGGGAATGATAGAAGAAGTCAAATTGGCTGGAGAAGCTGATGCTGTGGTCGGGGAAGGGGTGATTACTGGAAGAGATGGAATAGCTAAGGAAAGGGGAACCAAGAATATACAAGCAAGGACAGATGGAAGCATTGTGGTCAGTATATATGGAGGTTTATGAGATTGTGATGGAGGAAGGTGGAGTAAATAGTGTGTTAACGATGAATGAAGATAGTGAAAGAGTATGCAGGAAAGATTGTGGTTTATAGGAAGGGAACGAGGTTGATGATTGCATCTATGAATTGTAAACGAACAAGATAAATCGAGTTATCATCATAGCTGAAACATCTGAGTTGTGACCGTGAAGGGATCTCCAACGTCTGATACATCTACTGGTAAAAAGGATGAGCGGTTCAGTGCTGTAATACTGATCTCATCGCTTACACAGTAATGAGAATACCAAGTCAATCTTGAAACTGTGATTTGACAGCTCTGTAGGTGATAACCAGATAATAGCCAAATCTATGCATTTATCAATAACAATGCAGTTTATCGTACAAGAGGTAGAAATTTTAAAGTAACCAAAGGATAAATCTAGATTATTTCTTTTGGTCTTTCTTTTCTTCCTTTGGTGGTGGTGGAGGAATTTTAAACTCTTCAGGTCGTGTGTTGGGGTTACCTGCACCTACTTGTTCCCAAGGTGAGTTACCATCTTGGAAATTTCTGCGGCGTATCAATGCAAAATTAGCAAGAGCAATTCAAATCAGAGTTCACCATAAATAACAATATCTTGTGAGATGAATACTAACCGGAATGCTTGTGTAAGTTGTAATGGTTCATACACAACTCGTTTCTTCTCTTCATCATATCGTACTTCAGAGTAGCCCTGGAAATCGGAGAATCAGCTTCGATGGTTTCTCAAGATCGATGAAAGGGCTAACTTACGGTCAATGGGAAATCTTTTCTCAATGGATGACCCTCGAAACCTAACAAAGTATCATAAATCAGTTCATTTCTTGTTGAAGATTTTCACTTCTTCTAATTGACTAACCGTAATCAGTCAAGATACGTCGTCTATAGTTGTAACGAGATTAGCTTTCCCGTCGTATCATCACACACGGTTTACTGTTGTTCAACTCACAAATCAGGATGTCCACTGAAGAATACACCGTACATATCCCAAACTTCTCTTTCATACCAATTAGCACCACTGAAAACTCCTACACACGATGGTACAGGTGAAACTTCGTCGGCATATGTTTTTACTCTAATTCTAGATTGATGAGCTACTGAGAGAAGGTGGTATACTACCTGTGACAGATAGTTTTGAATGTTAGCCAAATGTTGTCAAAAGACTTCAGGCTATGTTCTCCCGTCTATTGAAGAAGAACAGATCCAATACTACTACTGCATATTCCCCTGTTGACTCCTCATGATAATGCTGATTCCTGTCACACTCACCTCGAATCTGTTAACTCTAGTTGGAAAATCTACAGCAGTAATATCCATAACTTGTTTATATTGACATTGTGTATGATCTCTTAAGAAAGTTAATGTAGGTACAACAGCTTGAGGTGGGATATATAAAGTTAATTCATCTTTATAAACTGAAAATTGTTGAATATATTTTGGTAAACAAGTTAATAAATATTGACCATATTCATGTAAAGGTGAATTTAATGGTGCAGTTTTTTCTGCTGGATTGATTCCTACAGGTTCTGAAAATGGTGCTACTGATGGTTGACCTGTTGGTGATACTATAGTTGAACAATAGTAATATTAGCCTCTATCTCTTTTTAAGCTTGATCAGCCGATATTGAAGAATTCCGACATACCTTGTCTAGAAACAACACCAGATCGGAAAGATCGTGATACGAATCCAGGTCGTACAGCTGAACGAGCTGATAATCTAAGTGCTGATAAAGATGTTCTAGCAGCCATGATGATGCTTATGTATGGTTCGGTGTACGAAAGAGCAAGTTTGAAGTATGTATATAATTAGCCATGTATCTTTGGAGATTATTGTGATGATGAGCACAACGAATCAACGAAGGTAAGATTCAAAGATGCTGTATAACTGTATAGTGAAAGCGGAGATTGCCACTTGACGGGAATACGGCGTTATATTGTTAATTATAGACCGGTTATAGTTATAGTTTATATGTTTCTATAATGGCAACTGTTGTAGGTTTCAGCATCAGCCGTTACTATCATCATTTGTGCATGATCATAATTGCGACAAGAGGAATATCCAAGATATCAATAGCATCTAGAAGTAATTGTAAAATTGAATCAGATCAGTCTCAAGCTTTATACATACCAGCATCACAGGAAGCTTTATTTGTAACTCTGCAGCCCTGCAAGAAACGCGTAGATTTCATCGACCCGAATCAGCTAAGCCAAAAAACCAACAACCGTTCCCGCTATCAATTTCAACACAATCACAAACAGCTGACAATATTTCGACTATAAGACGACTTTAGCGCAACACCCTAAATCGTCTCACTTATCAGTCACTCATAGGTTAATATATACCACATCGTACTAAGAAAAATATCTTTCATCAATAGAGTAGATTACAGGTTAAATAGCTAGCTTCATAGTAGCAAGAATATTAGCTGCCAATAATTCCAATACACTATATACTTTGCCTAATGTGAGTTAGATGTAACGATTCAACTTTCTTTCCCTTTTTAGCAAGATACTAAACATCAGTCAATCTACATAGGGCATCAAAATGAGTGAATCCCTATCAAATAATGCAAATGATAATCAAGAAAATAATAAACCAGATGCAGTAGAATTACCAAACGGAACCACCTTACTAGCGGTGAAGGATGAGGAAGGAGCACAAGTTGAACGAGATGAAACACCGATTGAAGAACAACCTAAAGGAGATTTAAAAAAAATACTATCAAACCAGGACAATACTTCAACTTCCATCCCAGATGGAAACGATGAAGATATTATTAGAAGTGACGTTAATGAAACAGAACAGAATGGATCAGGGGTATTCATCGATCAAGCAGATCCTAGTATAACAGATACGTCAAATTTAGATAATCCAACTTCCAATGAAGCCAATTTATTGCCTACCCCAACTATAACTGAACCTCCATTGCCCGAAACACATTCTTCACACCCAAGTCCAAGTATACGCGCTGCAACCCCTTCCTCGCGGACTTCAACACCACCTTTAGGCTCAAGTGCATTGGCTAAAAAGAAATTCAGTTCTGTCAATGTAAATTCAAAATTCTTAAGTAAAGCAGGTAGTCCTGCGCCTACAGCTGGACCAACCAAGATATCATCCTTAAATGGTGAGTCAAACCTGTTCATATTATTGTTGTCCCTGCTAAACTCTTTTTGATTTTAGGTCGACCAGCAGCATCACCAGTCCCTATTGCATCTTCCTCATCACGCCTTCTATCCACCAAACTCACCACAGTTCCTTCATCTAAAACCAGTACTTCCCCTAATCCACCTTCTTCCGCCGCTTCATCACCGTGGGCCAAACCAGTTTTACCTTTACCAGCAGAACCATCTCCAGCACCATCCCCAATATCTACAACCACTACAACCTTACATCAACCCGCACCAACGCGAGCAAGGGTTCTAGGAACTACGACTACACCTACAATGGGAGCAGGATTGGTATCGGCAATGGTTCCCCCAAAACCTGCATGGAAATCTGTCACAGGAGAATCGAGAAAGCCAGGATTAGGCATATCGAGAGATTTCCCAACCGCTAAGGAGGTAGCAGAAGGTGAGTTTGTGATGGAGATTTTATCTCAGGTTTCTGCTAAATTTGACAATTATAGGTAAAAAAGCTGCGCAAATGGCCGCTCAAGCTCAAGCTGCTCACAATCAAGCGATCTTGCAGGAGCTCAATACCTTCACCACTTTAGATCCAGGAACTCATCGATGGGACGTGAGTGGGATCTTAATATGGCGCAGACAATATCACTGACTGAATTGCCCTTGTACAGGAAGAGGACGAAGATGACGATGTCATTGATTTTGGTGACGGTTCAGGAGAACATCCACATCATGATGGTGAATCAGCTATACATGAGGTCCCTCTCAACCATCAACCAGTGTCAAAATCGGAACGATTCGCAGAGGACTTTGATCGAAGTTGGCCAAGAAGACAACTACCACCTGTGGAAGGCAATCAAACGAATAGGCGACAAGACGCAGATAACAGTCGTGTACTGTTCAATGCATCATCTAATCGACTAGAAAACTCCCGTCAGCCTCCACCGCAGATACAGCCTACACGACTTATGTCTCGTCCAACTGATACATCAGGCCGTCAGCAGCCACCACACCTTGCCAATGGCGGAGATTCAGATCGACCATTACCACCTCACCTTCAAGCAGGAGACAGAATGTTACCACCACATATGTCAAACGTACCTCCTACCGAAGCTCGTTCGCAGCCTGGACCTTCTGCAGCACCTCCACCCGCGAGATCAGCATGGAACATACCTAAGGATAGTGAAAGACCTCTTCCTCCCCATCTCTCTGGTAGACGAGAACTCCCACCTCAATCCGCTGCTTTCGGCCAATCTCGATACCCTCAAAAACCACTCACAAACCTTCCACCTCGTCGGTCATTCAGTCAAGCTTCTGCACCTGCTCCCTCAGAGATACAGCATGTGATTGCTGAGCAACCGGCTACCTCACCAACAATCGGAGTAGATGCCCAAACAGCAGAAATGCATACTGCCGCCGAGAAGGCAAAAGCACGAAGATTGGCAGAGGAAGCTGAAAGGGAAGCTGCTGCAGAACGGGCAAGACGAAAGGCAAAGGAACTTGAAGAGAGGTTCAAGGGTACTCACAGCACAGAAGGAAGACCTGCGCCACCGCCAGCTGTAATCTCAGCTCCCGAAGCTCCTCAAATCACTCTAGCTCAACGACCCCGACCGCCGATGGCCGAACAACCGAATCAATCTGGGCTACCGCCTAGGCCGGAAGCAAGCGATCAGCAAAATAATCGAAGTGTGGAATCATCATGGAGATCTCGAGCACAAGCTGCACCTTCACAAGCTGAACCTGCACAACCTACCCCTCATTTCGCCGTTCCTTCAGCTGCTGTCAATCACAAAACAACCAGACCCACCGCCGAATCTTTCTTTGAGGATGGTGAAGGAGAAGAGTCAAAAGTCTCCATATCTCCAGCACATGATGCTGCTGCTCCAAAGAAAGAAGCTATCTTTGATAATATGTTAGCAAGAATTCAAGCTGCTATGGCTGAAGCGCGAGCTACTCCCGCAGCGGCATCAGTTCCAGCTGAACAATCACCTGAACAATCCGCACAATCTCCTGAAGTCACCACTATCCAACCTAGACCTGCCATTATTGCAACAAGACCTGAACAACTCAAACCTGCCCTAATCGTTGTACAACAGTACTTCGATGTATCATATCCTGAGCCGCCTAAATCACCACCACCTGCTTGGCGAACCTATACAATCAAATTACCTAAAACACAACCATCTCGATCGCCTGTTCCAAGAGCTCGTCTCAATGCAGCCGAAGGTCCGCGCACACCTAGTCCTCATGGCTGGATAATGAGTTTCAATCCACCTTTGGAAGGTGTCAATCCATCTTCGTTATCCCGATCAGATCTGTTACTTCCCCAACCAGTCTTACGTCGATTCCAGAGACCAGAAACTGTAATTAGTATATCACCAAGACAACTTGAACCATTCGAGAAGAAGATTAAGAAGAAACCATCGATCATTGAAGCTGCTAGAACAACTGCTGAATTACCTACGACTTCCGCTGAAAGTCTTCTTCCTGCACCAACTACACTCAAATCCCAATGTTTGCGAGATCAAAGAAATAGAACTGACGATTGGCGTCAACCTGAATCTTCTGCTTCTTCCGAAAAAGCTATCTCTCAATTCGCCGAAGAAACTACAAAGATTGAACCACCTCCAAGAAAAACCAAATCTCCCGTCAAAACTTCAGCTGCTGCTAAAGCTGAACGAGAAGGTAGATTTATGTTTGATGGAGTTACAATTGGAGCACCAGAAAAGGAACGTATGTTAGCGTCTGATAAACCTGGGGTACGATTTATGGTTTCTAGTGAACTTGAGGGCGATAGTCTCTTAGATGAAGTGAACAAGATGAGCTTAGAAACATTGGGTGATGATGAAAAGGCACAGCATGACGAGGCATCCGAACCATCCAAAGTGTCCAACGTAGAAGTAAGTTCAACACAGTCGTGCATATATAGTTCAAATAGCTGATCAAGACAATCGCAGACACCTATAACCCCTCCTCTTCCTCGACCCGCCTCGCCCAACACTTCTACATGGCCAAGCACTTCATTATCTTATCCCGCTTCCCATTCTCCTGCTCGAACCTCCTCCCAACATGATCATAGTGCTCTAAAGTCAGTATGGGAAGATCAACAAGCAGCAACTAAGCAATCCTCGGACCTGAATGCTGCAGCTCCCATGTATCCTAGTCTTAACGCTCCTTCATCTGCTGATCCTCCAGCTGCACAACCTCTACCAGGAGCAATGAAAATGGCTTTCTCCAATTCCCAAACTTTTTCTTCGCCCGGTACTGCCCCGCCAGCCACTTCCGCTAACCCATTCGGTTCACTTCGACCTTCTCCCGCAACTCATTCAGCAACTCACTCACAATACGGTCAATTCTCCTCGCCAAGTCCAGATAACCCAAATCATCATATGGTCGGTATGAATTATACATCCATGGCCAATCCACGTACCGGAACAAATGGTTTCCAGCAAGGAGTATGGTCACCTACGGCATTTGGAACTTCTATGGCTTCTCCAGGTTATGGATACACAACTGTACCCAAATCATCCATATCCATCGATCAAAAATCACCTGTAACAATGGGTTACAGTAATTCCAAGTCTCCAGAAGCAATGATGTATTCAGGTTATTCCACTACTGTGCCTACTGGTTATTCTCAACAACAATATGCTAATGCACAAGCAGCATATGGTGGTCGAGGAGGACAAATGAATCAATCAATGTATTACAGTTATGGTGCACCTGGAACTCAAGGTCAACAATCGCAAGGTATCAGAGCACAACAACAACAACAGCAGCAGCAACAACAAAGTAGGTTCGCGCAAAGTAATGGTGAATATAGTACACATGCACAACAGCAGATTCAGCAAGCTCAATCACCACAAATACAACAATATAATATAGATCAAGGTGGTTATTATGGTGGTTTGAGTGGTGCTCATCATCAACAACAGCAGCAGCAAGCCATGTATGCTAGTAATGGTACGTTGTATGGACATCAAACACATGGTGCTGTAGGTCAAACTCAAAATTCAAGAGGTGGTATGGGAAGTACAAGAAAGATGTGGTGATAGATTCATCACGACAATTGCCCACAACAACATATATAGTCTACATCACCCTAACAATTATCTCATTACATCCTTAATTCCTCAATCATCATATTCCTCGATCACGTCAAAACATTCATTCTTTCAATCGCAATAAGGCAGAATTCATCTAAAGGATTTCAAACACATTCGCATCGAGAAAATGAAAATGATAACATCCATACATACATATATATAGGAAAATCAGGAGGTATACAGTATATACACACAATCAGATCAGTAGATGTTATGTTAAAAAGAAAATATATGTTTAATACTTATCCAAACCAGGAAATCGTGTCTTGAAGACTTTTTGAATTACTGAACAATCTCTGGCTGTTGTTGTTAAGACTTGGTATCAAGTGTTCATCACCGATTTATGGTCCAAATATTTACAAAGAAAAACCATAGCCGTCCCCGATTCTTAGCTGATTATCAATTTTTAGCTTCGAAAATATCTTAGGATCCTTTAGTGAGTACATTTGCTCTAAATGATTCTGCTCCGACAAAATTACCCTATTGAAAAGAATTCACGATGATCAGTCAGTCAGAGAATATTACATTGACATATATTGGTAATTGAACAAGCACATATTACTTACAGCTGGATCATATTCACAAGCACTTTGGAAAGATTGCTATTTTGAAACAGGTCATCGGAAGTTAGAGCAAGTTACAGTCAAGTTGTGGTAAACCCACCATTCATCATCTCTCAAAACTTACAGTATGTCCAGGTGCGATTTTTTGAGGATCGCATTCTGCTATCCAACAACCGATGAATGAAGTGTTCTAAAAATGACATTAGGATGATCAGCGTTGGCAATCCAGAGAGATAATTGATATCTAGGATCTTTTTCATTCCGCGATTCAACATAAAGACGCTCACTCACCTTCCAAACTACTTGAGTGAAATGTCCAGTCGCATCTGAATATACTGGATTATCCCATTTGTATAAAGCTGAATATACGAAGTGCTAAATTAGCGATTCAATCTTGGTTATCATACATTATTTCAAAATCAAACTCACCATCTTCTTCCATCCAAGCATCAACAGCACTTTTAGGTGTACCCATTCCACTTCCCCATTGTAAATTTTCAGCTGCTTTACTAAATGTATTAAATTTATTTATAAAAGATAAAACCAGGACAGTATCAGTAAATTTCATCATACATACATACAATAGGAGAAAATCTGTTCCGGCCGGTTTATACAGTAAATTCAAACTCACGTATGAGCCTTATTACATGCCTGAGCATGCTCTTTAGCTATAGCCACTAAATCTTGTCTCCAAGATACAGGACCAACTTGATATTTTGCTCTTGCGGCATTATGTAAATCAACCCAAGGTTTTTGAGCTTGTTCATTTGCTCCATTTATAGGTTTATCTGATGATGCCGTAGCTGTAGATTGTGCTACAGCAGATTGAGTTGATGTATCTTGTATAATTGATGTTTTACCTCCTTTACCTGTACTTATAGCTACTGCTCCTACAGTCGGAATTGCTTTGGTTCTTGTTCCTGTTATAGTCGTTTTAGGTACTTCTTTTTCTTCACTTGAACTTGAAGTTTGTTCTTGTTGCTGTTCACTCGCTGATGATGATGATGATGAAGCCATTGGTGTAATATGTACAGTTTCAGTTATGGTTGAAGTTACATCAACCCAAACAATATTTTCATCATTTTCATTACTATTATTGTCATTATTATTGTTATTATCAGAGTTAGAGTTGAACTTAGAATCAGGGCTTGAATCACCTTCTTGTCCAGCTAACACAGCACCGACCAATGGGGGTGGATCATTTGAAACTGAAATTGAAGCTGCACTAGCTTGAGTTGCTGAAGCAGTTAAAGTTTTTGTAGAAGTAACATCAACCCACACTACATTATCATCATCATTTTTTCTCGCCACAAGAGGGTTTCGAATATCTACATGCCGTCGATGCGGATGTTGGGATACTTTTCTTCCAAGTGGTGAATTATGAGATTTAGCTTCGACTACCACTTCACCTAAAGATAAAAGAGAAAGTATAGTGAAAAAAGATGAAATGACCAGCATTTTCGGAATTCTTCGTAAAGTAGTATTGCGTTTAATGTTATGTTTATTCTGTTTATTCTGTTTATTGTGTTTTATCTGAATGTTGACCTGATTTAATCGAAAATTAGAATCCAACACTAGAGCGTTAAAAGAGTGTGTCTGGGTACAAGAAAAGCTTCATTAATTGCAATGGAAAACGCTCTCTGCAGAGACGTTGATCTGTACAAGAGAAAATCGAAACGATGGAATATCGAAAGACTAGATATACTCGATTCAAATCACTTTTACTTTTGACTCAATCGGTTTTTACAATTTCGTGTGAGAAAACATTCAAGAAATACAGTATTGGTAAATAATTGGATTTAATTCAAGGAGACTAACGACAAATCCCAAGGGTGCATAACATGGGATTGAGGGGCATTTTTTCAGATAATTCCTTTCCTTTATCCTGATGGTCACTTGAAAGGATGCTCAAGGGTGAGATTATAGTTGATGGTTACAAAACTAGACCTATCGTGTCAAACATCGTCCTACGTTTCACAACTCAATCTGAGAGTCAAGGTCAAAGGATGCATTTGCGCAGCTCGCATCAAAGTATATACAGTATGATTATATCATGGATCAAAGGTATGAAGGATATATAGGAGATGATATAATGTAGATAATAAGGAAGATCTAAGCCATAGGAGGTAAAACTTCCTTTGATAATTTGGCTTCAATCATTGTTTCCAACCCTGATAACTAGATTGTAGTTCTGCCAGAGACCGATTGAGCCCACCTTCATCCTTGGCTTCATCTCCTTGAGCATCAATACTACCTGATCGAGTTTGATTGGTTTGCATAGGGTAAGACGATTCTTGATTGGGTTCTCGAGCGTTCTTGGCTTCTTCAGCAACATCCTTCAGATTAAGATTGTCCATTAGTATGGTAGCCAATATACACAAGATAGCTAAAAGCGACATTAGCTAGTATTCTGACATTGAAATTGCGATTGCTTTATACTTACAAAGTGCTAATGCAAGCCAGAATACCTGTATCGAAGTTAGCGTGTTTCAGCCCGAGATTGCGCTCATTCGATAACGCTACTCACTTTGTCTAAAGAGGATGAATAGACTTCTAAAACAGAATCAAGATCACTTTTGGGAACTTGGGTCCAAATGTATTTTGGGCCGCTAGTGATATACATGATCAAGCCTTTACTGAGATTGGGAAGGTGGTTCAAGTTGATTCGTAGCTGTTCGACTCGTCAGCGAGTTTCCTGTGCATTTGTACTGGTATGTATAATATGAGGCTCACCTTATTATTGAATATACTTGTACCGACGGACATACTGATGATTCTACCTACAAATCCCCAGAAATTGAAAACGTTGGTGACGTGGGGAATGAGATGTGGCTCTTTTAAGAATCGAGCTTGAACCAATACTACCATAACGTTCATGATTAGACCTAAACCCACACCACCAATAATCATAAATCCGACGACTTTGGCTGTACTTGTATTTTTGTCGAGCATCGTAAGGAGACCAGATGATATGGCCAAGAGGCATGATCCGACAATCATGGGATATTTTGCTTGCCCGGTTCTCTATTTATAGATAAACTTCGTTAGTCAAGAAGGCATTTTATCAGAATTTTGGCAATTTGTTAATTTACTTCTCCAAGTTTACCAGCAAACACCAGGAAAGGTCCCACTGGAGTTAGATGTGCTGATTAGCCATGGTTCCTGGTACCGAAGATAAAAAGCTTCTGTGGCATTGCCGTTCAAGCGACTCACTTGTGAGCTGTAGAGCCAGAAGCAAGACGCCCGCCCGAGTGGCAGAATTATTTTTGATAGCCTCGAAGTACAGGGACAAGTAGTATAAGTAAAGTACGACCACACCATATCCTGTAACAAGGATCAGTACGATATAGCTCCAGCTCGAATAACACGAACGTACCTAAGAAAGCAACCCAAGTACCGACACTGAAACGAAGAAAGGTAAGGTAAGCATTTCACCTCTTGAGGAGCGTTGTATAGCTTACGCGAAGTGTCTAGATTTAAACAAAGACAAGGGGATCATTGCTCTTGGACCCATGAAAGCGCTCCATCCGATCAATGCCAGAAAGAAGACTAAGGATAAGGTCAAGGTCTAAGGAGGCGAATCTGATCAGCTATCAAATCCTTCACATCGTAACGCTGCAGAATACTTACTACTATCACGCTAGCGTGGTTCCAATTTTCTTGAATACCACCATTTTGTAAACCAACACCCAAACATGTAACAAAACCTAAAGTAAGCAAAGCACTGATCCAATCTAATCTAAGCAATTTGAAGAAAATTGACCGATTATCTGGTTTGCCATCAAAAGGTGGGAGTTTGGGCACAGATGGAAGGGTAAGAAGCAATAGTATCCCTGTCACACCGCCAATTGGTAACTATACTTACAATATTAGTGTTGAGGCGAGGATATACGAGCGTTTGTCAGGAGATGCAAGGACTCACAGAGAAGTAAAAACACCATCTCCAACCATGTTCACTCATATCTGTGAATGCACCTAATTTTACATACGTATTCAGTTTGCCAATTCGGCTGAACCATTGGAAATTAGCTTACCTCCTACCAGAGGCCCCATAACAGAAGCTACAATGAATGATACCCCGAACAAACCGAAAAGACTTGGCCGTTTCTCGAAGGGAATGATTTCACCTCCAATGAGATAAGTAGCGCTAAGGTGATTATGATGTCAGATGTGATGAATACGGTCTGTGACCATTTGTGCAAAATCTGACTCACTTCCACATACCGGCACCGCCGAGACCAGCTACAGCTCTTCCGATAATCAACATGATCATAGAATTGGCTGCTCCCTGCAAGAAACGCAAAATCAGCCTTCACCTTGATGTACATCGCTGAAATGGTATAATGCGACTCACGCAAATCGCAGTGCCGACTTCGAAGATGACCAAAGAAGCTAAATAAGTCCATCTAGGCGAAGCAATAGTCATGATCTATGGGAAATGTGTATTAGAGGTTCAACTGTTATGTCACGAGGTTTGCTAATCGGATTGACTTGCCTGACTGAAAATGAGAACGCAGCCTGCGCATGGAATAAAGAAACTATCGACCATGAGGTGTTAAATGATTGCATTGATCGACATTCAAGATTTTCCCTGACTTACGCTGTATTCAGCCATTCAACTGTCGTCACAGATATATGTCAGCTTTTGTAAACCAATGACCTGTTTAGAAAAAGCTCACCTTGATCCAAGGATTCGAATTGGGTAACAATCTGAGGTACAGCGACCGTGATGATGAACTGGTCCGAGCCTGTTGTCGCCCACCTTAGCATATTTCCTCAATGATTCAGGCGTAAGTGATTTGCATACCGAATATCATTACATTTAGACTGAAATTCAGAAGCACGATGGCAATTAGCAGAGTTTCCCTGAAGAATTCTTTCACCTTTCTCCCGGATTAGGACTTACCATAAAGCTAAAAAGCAAATTCCAAACTTCTTTGAATGGAAGAAACTATAATCGTCTAGTTTTGATTGCGCGATGGGTAATTCATCAATTCCTCCATTTTCAGATTGCATGATTCTTGTCTTGGATCCGAAAGATGTAGGTGATAGTTGAGGTTGTTCAACATGCAAATGATCTACATTATCTGTGGTCATATTGGGAAACAAGTGGTAAATGAGTGTAGGTTGATCGTAGTGATTGTTAAGAGCCAGCGCATAGAGGGTATTTCCTGATATGGGATGAAGCCAAACAGGGAAGAAGATAATATAAGAAACCAGAAAGAGTTCAAAACAGGCAGGTATATATACTGTTGACCAAGATTAGAAGTTGAAATGGGTTCCGTGATTGACGGAATGATGGTAAGCTAAAATCAGATACTAGAAAGGGGTTTAAGCGTTGTTTTAGTGCTATTTTGATAACACACAAAGTATTGATTGATGATATGTATAGTTGAAGGAAGAATTACTTCCGAAATGGTTGAAGAAGGTTAAATTCTATATAGTACATCTCGGCAATATGACATCTTTGATGGTTGAGACAGGGTCATTTGACATCAAAGTGAGTTACTATACTTCCTTTTGATTGTCTTGATGGAAACCCTAGTCTTAGGGTGATTGTGATTGATTTTGATGGTTGAATTAGCGTATCGGTATTCCTTCCGATAAAAGATAACGCTCAAAGGCATGTTGAACAAAGGTAATTTAGAGTTGTGAACATCTATCATACAGAGATATGACTCTCTGCAACTAACACATAATCAAGTTAACGTATTTGTAGAATATTCCCATAAAAAGGTACTCCGTTTCTATGATGTTATCGCCTTTGAAGGGTAGATTGCCTGTAACGATAGATCACTTCTCGTACTGTTTCAAGTAAAATTATGATCAGTATTGTGAGGAAATAGTTTGAACGTACACAAAGAGTGTGTTTATACAGTCAATAGAGTTGAGTTGCTTGAAACATAAAGGTTGTAATTTTAATGTCCGTTTTGTGGTATACACAACACATCAATCCATACAATATCCAGGGATTCAACACTACGCTTGGACCTCAATTCTCATAATTAGGAGATTTAAAACATTCACCTAAAACGTTCGATCCGAGGTATTGCGTATATTCTGCATTGCATATATTCGAGCACCTTCCACCTCTTCGTATGGTTCCATATTACACACTTGACGAATAAACGTGAGTACGTGTAAACTGACAGACTAGATGAAGCTTAAACAACACAAGCTTGAGCTTGAGTACAACCATTTGGTACTACAGGGTATTTATCCAATGGTCGAGCTTGATAATAGAAAGTAATGCTTTTCACTGTAAACGTTATGAGCTGGGATTAGCATGATCTACTTTCAATGGACGGTTAAACTCACCTTTCAAGACTGAATCCTTGGCTGGAGGACCTTGCGAGAAAGTTTCATCACCTGAACTCCAGTTGTTCAAGAGTATAAGACTTGGGTTTACTGAAGCTAAATGACCCAGACAATTTGATTAGCATCAGGCGGTTTTCTCGAAAGTATCGACTTTGAAAATTAAGTTTGAATGGCTTACAATATTTCTTTGGACTATTTAAGGCTTTTCCGTTATAGTAGTAAGTTGTACCACCTTTAACCCACCCAATGGTATAATCGTTGAAACTCTTGGTAGGATCATTAGGGAATGGAACGATAGTAGCGTCATTGTTTCCGGTGTGTTTTGGCTAATACCAATGAATATAAGGTTTATCAGCTTATATCTGACATTTGCGATGATTGTTATTTAGTATAATGAAACATAAGAACTCACATCGTAATTGGTAAGTTCGATACCCTTTGGAGTTCCATTAGTTGGATTATCTTCTAATAAGTTTGATGCTAATAATTCTATATCTTGTTCATCGCCATAGACATCACTGTTGGCTGAGTATGAGAACTGGTGAATTCAGAATGAGATCAGCTTAAACCATTTCAGAACATTGAGTCGAGGTTCCAAGATCAGTAAACGACTTGAAATGTGGACTTACAATGGATTGGACGGTACCTTTCTCAGCAGATAATTGAGCGTTCATAGTGAAAACACCACCACCAAAAGATTGAGCAGTATTAATTTCTGCTCCTGTAATTTGACCGCCTTTCTTTTGACCACCAGGTACAGTTAAAGTCATTACACCATTACTAAAACCGATATTCTTGGTTGATCCTATAGCTCTACCACCATCAGATGCTTCTGGACCAATACCCCATCCTGTATTGATTTCGAATCCAGCAGCTTGTAATGCACTTAGACTAGTTACTTTATCAAAAGATACTGTTAAGGCATTTGGGAAATAAACATTATTATATTTAGATAATTTATATCCACATGAACATGGTCCACTAGCTCTTGATTCTGAAGTAGAAGTTGAATTTGAAGATATGGGTGAAGCTAAAGCTAAAGCTGGAAGTAAAGCTAAGAGAGTTGAGATTAAAAGCATTGTATGTTATGATTGTTTACGAGGGTAAGATGGCGATATATTGAAAAAGGTTGTTGAGGGGAAGATGAGGAATTTTCATTCTGATAGGCGACTTTGTTGGACTTTATATATGTATTGATATTGCTCATCATCTTGATACAGTGCTTCTCCTTCGAGATGAGGGAATAAATGGCTGATACTACATTTGGCAATGTTATAGTTAAGATCAGATCAAGTATCAAGGTCTAAAACAAGGTCAAGGTCAAGGTCAAGGTCAAGGAACTGAAAAATAGCGGTGCGTATACAAGGATAAAGTTGAATCTACGCCGAAGTGCCTGATTAAGAGTGATCGAAAATACAAATACAGATCAGAGGAGACCGGCAAAATCAGTCAAGAGAGATTCCTGTACTGTTTAAAGTAAATTACCTTTTCAGACTGACAACAGTCATCTCGTCATACTTAAAGAAGCATATGATTTCTTCAATGTGCTGTTCACTGTATCTAGCAAACTTGTTGCTCCTTACATTAATTTGCTGCAAAACAATCTACGTCAGGTAGCCAGATTTGGATCCGGCTATATAAAGCAAGTAACGATTCGAGGATTGTAGGATTAAGAAGAACAATAAGTTGAATTACTGCACGGATTCAGGGTGATACGTCTTCAGGAAAAAAAATCGAATATCGAATATGTACCTGTGAATCTGCGGTGCTTAATTATATCGTACTCGACGGAGTAGGAACTGATGAAGTACCTTCTCGGTGACACATGAAGTATCTCTTTGCACCGCTAAAGTATTCGATTCGATCGCTGCTACCAAGTCATACCACAAGGTCAAGGGTAGTAGTAAAAGACGAGTCTCACGAGCGATTCAGGTCTGTCAAATCCGAAGATGTGAGTTTGGCTGTTAGCATCTCAAACGTCACCTCATCTGAATCATCTGCGGACACTATCGCCCAAGAGGTCACTACTCGTATAGTTAGGCCAGGTACAACATACATTCTAATATCACCTAAATCGTTCAAGTGTATCGTTCCAGACAAACTTACAGCAGTATCACTGAGAAAATAGCGAGGCACATCTGGGATTGAACGTCGTGTTAGACAGGTCGGAATACGCTGGAAGTGTGATGTTTAAATAATCAACAACAATATGTAGCGCTTCACATAATTCAGTGGGCCAAAGAATGGGTCAACATGAGCAATTTCCTTTTTTCTTTGGAAATGGAAAAAAACAATTTACTGGTAAATGAATCTGACCATGGTTCATAGGTTCAACCGGAATTCATGCTATTTTACAATATGACCCTACACGTTGAATCTAATTATCAAAAGTTGCATATTCGAGAGCGATGCCAGATCATTCACGAGATATAAAGGATTGGGGAAAATAATGATGCGTTTAACGTCATATATAAGATGAACACTCTAATTCAATCACTTTTTATAGGCAGTATACCCGTAAGTATATCGGATATATACTTCTGTGCTCTGTCGTTGATCATCAAACAACGCAAGCTTGAGCTTGAGAACACCCAGAAGGATAACCGGATTCAGATTTAGTTTGATAGTAGTAAGAAACGCTTTTAACTGAAAGAAGAAGTATAATGGAAGGTCTTATTAGAGCGATTTTTCCCACAAATATATTCAATATATTCAATTCAACTTACCTTGTAATGTGGTATCTTGTGTAGGTGGACCTTGTGTGAAACCTGGATCACCAGATGACCAATTATTGATGACGATATTACTTGGGTTCTTGGCAACTAAAATGATGAATCAACGGCTTATAATGATTAGCTATCGCATGTTAGCAAGAATAAAAAACGAAATGCTTTGAAATTCACCATATTTAGTAGGACCTTTCAATACTTGACCATTGTAGTAATATTTTGGTGCATCTTTGAACCAGCCAATAGTAAAATCGTTAAATCCGGTTGTTGGATCATTGGGGAATGTACTGATTTGAAAGTCATTCGCACCGGAACCGCTTGGCTTTAATCGGAAATGAGTAAGTCCCCATCATATCAGCTCACTTTTCCACGACCAATTGCCAACTCTGCATTGGCAACTCACGTCGAAATTGGCCATTTGTACACCTGGATCAGAATAAACCATCTCGATATCCATTTCATCGAGACCAACATCTTGATTTTCGGTATAGGTAAACTGATGGAAGCAGGTCAATCATTATCTACTGTTTATCAGATATTGAATTCATATTGACTAAATACAGTACTTACGATAGATTGACAAGTTCCGTGTACACTAGACAATTTAGCATTCATAGTGAATATACCACCAGTAACAGCGAAAGAAGTTTGAATTTCAGCACCAGATAATTGACTTCCACTTGCAGCTTTTTGTCCACCTGGAACGGTAAGTTGAAGTAAACCATCTTTAATAATTACATTTTTTGAAGATCCTTTAATTGAATTACCTTGATATCCTACACCAATACTATCTCCATTATTAACGTAAAAACCAAGTTGACTTAATGCATTGACATCTGAAACATTATCGAACAAAACAATTAAAGATTTTGGGAAATAAGCATTATCATATTTTGATAAGATATATCCACATGAACAATCTTTTGAAGGTGTTGGTGAAGTACCATTGTTCGTACTACTTGTGACTGCTGGAGTGGTGGTAGAACTACTACTAATCTTGGATGTTGTACTACCAGATTTGGTTGTAGTGGTACTAGATCTCTTTCTGGTACTGCTTGAGCTATGCGAAGTTGGTCTAGCTGCGAGATTTACGGTACCATTCACACCTGTAATAGTAGCTTGAGAGGCTAAAGAAGAGGAAGAAGATTGGGTCGATGTAATCGCGATAGAAGAGTTCCATTCGTGTCTATGGGTATAGAAATTCCATGGAATAGCATGAGCCAATGCGGGGAGAAGAAAGAATAAAGCTTGGGAGGTGAACATCATTTTGATGGAGTATATCAGAAATGAAAGTGTTAAAAGAAAGTAAAGAGTTGGTAGGATTGCAGACGAAACAGGGGGAATATGAAGCAAGAAGGTAGGATGTATGAATGATTCTCACAGAGAAGATGAAGAAGGAATAAGAGACATGTCATATTGATTGTCTTCATACAGCTTATATATCTTTTCCAGCTTGACAGTCATCGCCAATATTGAGTTTCAATAGTCATATACATCTATTATCGTCATCAAGCTGCAAGACGACAACAGAGGTAGATCTCGTCTTTGACAGGTCATAGCGTATTCCGTGATGAATCATCATAGTCTAGCCAAAATCGTTTAGAAAGATCTTACCAGAATTGTGGTACCGGAAGAGAGAGCGGAAAGGATATTAATGATGAACGACATTCATGGATACAGATTCTATTTTTGGGATGAAACATAGTTGCTGTTGTTGATTATCGTCAAGCAACTTCAAGTCGTCAAGAAAAACAATAAATGTCGAAGGAGATGAAACTCGTTGGAAAAGGCTCAAATCTAGAATTTGGAATATGAGCAGGAACGCATTGTAGGAACAAACCTAAACCAGGGGTATCAATAATCTTGTATTGACCGAGATGGACTTGTCTAGCATAGCCAGGAGATTGCTTCTTTCGCTCTAGCTAGCGCTGTTCAGACGACCGATATCTCGTGAGCAGCACATGGGAGTAGTTGTTGCGGTTGTTTTCTTTTGATAGACAAATAGATCTAGGAGGTAGAGGAGAGAGAGATGTAAGAGATAAACAGACGTTGCTTCAGGGTAAATGAACGGCACTTTACTTATTTTACCTTTTATTCGTCGGGTCGTTTTTACCCTGACATGACAACGTGTATGGGCTGTTGTCTTTGTTGTCATGATTTCTCGTAAAAACACATTTTATAGTTTTATAGTTTTTACCATTATACTGTAACCAACTACTGCAAGCTATCATGCAAACGCGTAGAAACATCACACATAGATAGCTACAAAATTATTCTGTTCCACAATCATCACTGTCGATCAACCTCTACATACATACGTATCTATCAAGCAAACACGTATTGCCTCAATCAAACACTCTGTGGGATCGTCTTTCGTTCTGGACTTTTGGACATACTACTACTATTCTATACACCGCACGTTCCCTTGTCACTCATTTGAATAATACAATCAATCTATCTTTTACCCGCCTAGTCTCATCCCTCTCCCTCCTTCTTTTTTCAGCCTCATCTGACAATATACCTTACACTCATTTCAGCAAAGTTAGGTCTTGAAGATAGAAAGAACTCTAATTCTGAAAAAGTTATCCATAGCATCAACTTGGTCTTTATAATTGGTAGAATACGCCGTATAGCAAACGCAAATTCGATGTCTTTAATGCCTGATTCGAGGCAACGTGCCCCTTTCTCACATCAATCATCTTCAGCAGATCTAAGGTCAGCTCAAAATTTATCTTCTTTACGTTCACCACCAACATCAAATCATCCTCAAGCACCATGGATTCAATCTGAACCTAAAGCTACTCAACATCAACATCAACATCAACATCAACATCAACAGCAAAGTTATCGTCCTGAAAAATCACCATTATGGGGTGCACCATTAACACGAAAAGATAGTAATGATTTAACGGGGAACAATGGTACTATAGGAGGAGGATATACAGATAATCCATATGGTTTATCTGTACCTGGCTATAATAATGGAATAGATAATAATAATCAGCGGAATAATGGTGGAATTAGTATATCAACTTCATCAAGTAGAGCTTCTTCACCTGGTCCATTCACTTTACCTAAATTTACTAAACCAAGTTTTGCAACTATTAGATTCGTTTCACTTTGTTTCCTTTGGTATACATGTTCAGCAGTTTCAAACAATACAGGAAAAGTTATTTTAAATAATTTCAAATATCCAGTAACTTTAACAATAGTTCAATTTTTTTTCGTTGCTGGATGTTGTATAATTTGTAGTAGACCAGAATTAGGTTGGACACCAAGATTAAGATCACCTACAAGAGTTATATTAAAAGGTATTTTACCAATGGCTGCTTTTCAGGTTGGAGGTCATATCTTTGGAAGTTTAGCAATTAGTAGAGTTCCAGTTAGTACAGTACATACTATAAAAGTGAGTAATCATCTCCCATCATCTTGAAAGAAATATCTGCTGATAGTGTTTGTCCTCAGGCTCTTTCACCATTATTCACTGTTGCTGCATATGCATTACTCTTCGGCGTCTCATATTCACCTGCAACTTACTTATCCTTACTTCCCCTTACGTTCGGTGTAATGCTTGCTTCTTCAGCCGATATTTCTTTCAACAATTTCTTCGGTTTATTATGTGCTTTAGGCTCAACAATTATCTTTGTAACTCAAAATCTATTTTTCAAGAAAATCATGCCTACACCAGGCTCAAGTGAAAGTAGTGGTGGTGGTGGTGCAACTTCACATAAATTAGATAAAATCAACTTACTTTATTTTTCAAGTGGAATGGCTTTTCTATTAATGATTCCTGTATGGTTGTATTCAGATGCTTTGAGATTATTAGATTTATGGTTACATCCTATAGTTTCAAATAAATCAACGACAACTGGATCTTCAGTAGCAATTTATTTTTTCATAAATGGTACAGTACATTTTGCACAAAATTTAATTGCATTTTCATTATTATCATCAACTTCACCTGTAACATATTCAATTGCATCTTTAGTTAAAAGAATTGCTGTAATTTGTTTAGCAATTATTTGGTTTAAACAATCAGTTTTTTTCGTTCAAGGTTTAGGTATTTTATTAACTGCTTTAGGTTTATGGATGTATAATAATGCTAAAAGAGATGTTGAAAAAGGTGAAAAGAAAATGAGACAAGTTGAAGCTGTTAGAGAAGGTATTTTACCTATAAATAAAAATGATCAAAAAATTTTAGAAGGTTTAGGATCAGGTTCAACAAAATCAAATTTAGATTATAATTTGATAAATGGTAAATCTTCACCTAAACCTATTTATCCATCAAATTATAATAATAATCATCATCAATTACCTTTATCAACTGCAACTTCATTTCAAAAAGCTTTATACAGTAATCACAATCAACAACAACAACAAATACCTTTACCTCCTCCACCACCTCATCATACTCATACTCATATAACAAAATCAAACAATCCTATATCAGCTGAATCTTCTTATCCCTCACCACCTGCTTCAACAGCTTCCTCGCCACCTACTGAACCTATATTCACAACTACTCATCCTAGACAACGTAGATTATCCGTTGAAACTAAACCAGATAATTTCCGTCTTCCACCTTCTATATCTCCAAGAGCTACTACTATAGATGAAGAAGTATCTGGAATATCAGTAGATACACCTAAAGTAGGTATAATAGCTTAAAACACCGTATGATATAACGGTCATGATCAAGTATACATTCATAGAGAATCTTACGGACAATATTACCATAATTTCATATTCAAAATACTCATTCAACTGTATACTATCACTATTATTGCATCTCCCGGTACTTCTTGGTTCCATTCATACATTTACATATAGACATTTTAGATATTATCATGCATATGCAATTTTCGCGACAAGATACATTGTTACTTCAACCTATGTTCAAGTGACCTGCGAAATATCCACCTATAAACCAGATCCAACTTGTACGCCTACCACAGCCAAAATCAATTTAATTCATATACAACATGTCATAATGAGGCCAGTTGAGCGATGATGTTGTTCAAGACATCTTTCACCAAAAGCGAGCCGAGAATTATGCCGAATACTCAGGTCGTTCCCTTTCAAATTGTATACTAACTTTATAGGCAGCTACGGCCATTGCAGCCTTTTTAGTTGATCTTGTAGCTTCGCCGTACCTATTATCCATCGAACGCAAAGTATATTATCATGACGGAAAATCAGTCAGCCTGAGCTCCTTTTGACCACGGGAGAAGAAGTACAAAAAAGACTTACCAAGATTTACCAGACCTATCTATAGCAGTACATAAAATTTTCCAACCTTGTGTACCAGAAGTTGCTGAAGCATATTCAGGCATACCTGATTCTTTAGCTATAAACCATTGATTTAATTTAGAATTTGCACCTATAGATTTTTTATCAATTTCTAAATCTTCATCATTTAATAAAGATTGTTTTGATGATTGTTCATTTTTCATTTGTATTAAAATATGTTCAGAAATCGGTTGAAATAAAGGTCTTAGCCAATTTTCTAAATAATTCATTGCTTCTCCTCTAGTCACCTTGTTATTATTACCATTAACGAAATTACCAATTGGAAAAGTAGGTGTTAAGTGATTTGTAGAAGTAGAAGTAGATGATGGATTTGATGATAGAGATGGTGAAGGTGAAGGTGATTGTTGTCTTAATGATGAAGAAGCTGCTGAAGGATCCTGATTAGGTCCATGTATTAAATAAGAATAATATACACCAGCTATATAAGCTTCGAATAAATTGGCCAATACTTTTTCACCATTTTTCAACGTCGGTAATTGTTCAGGTGGTGCAATTAACCTATCATTTAAATGATATAATTTACATATTTCTCTTAAAATAGTATTATTAACTAAATGAGATTTGAGGAGCTATATCAAAAATCATCATCAAAAAGGATCGATGAGCATAGCACCAGCTTGAATAAAAGTTTCCATGAGCTACTTTTAAGATAATAATTTGATAACTCACAGTAGCTGTACCTGGATTCAAATTTGGATATAAATCTTGTAATAAACCTACTACTGCACAATCTAAGTTATCAATCAGAAAATGAAAATAATATATATAGTCAGCTCATTTTGTTATTATTTTTTTCTTTTTTTAATCATTAATTATTTTAGAGATTGATGATGATAAAAGCCAGAAAACTAACCTAATAAACTATCACCTAATAATTCCAATTTCTCATTATCTTTAGATTCATCTTCTAATTCAAATAATTGAATTGAATATTTCGGTTTTGCATAAAAACTTGAATGTGTAAATACTTTTCTTTCAATTATTGAATCTTTAATTTTCGGTAATAAAGGTAAATTCAATGAATTTGGTAATGAACTTAGAGTTAAATTCTTTGTGAACGTTGTTCTGATACAAAGAAGCGATGACATGATCAGAGAGAGCCATAGGAGTATTGTATCGTATATATGTGCCTCATTGAAACCATTTCACATCAAAACACCGTTGGTGAAACGGTATCATGCTACTTTGCCATAGTAGCGGCAAGGGTTCGACTCCCTTACGGTGTATTTCTTTTTGTTGATTTGCAGAATCCATATGATTTCAGTCGGTCATCTCCATTTTTTCGTTCGACAAATATATCATGATTTCATGTGTCAATCAAGAATTTTATTTTGATTTTGATTTTCTGGTTGCATTTTACACCAAAATCAAAAGTATTCCCAATAACTACTGAACGGCTAACAATTTTGACAATCACCTCTGCTCGTCTTCATTCAACAGCTCAACTGTATAAACACTTGGACTGAAGTTTCGATCTCAATCATAAAATTCACCTAAATGCGTTAGCACAACCATCAAGAACGTAAAACCCGCCCAACATGAGTATGTCAACTTCAGACCAACAGGTCTGGAAGAAGGTGCTATCGGCGAAGAACAAGGTGAGTACGAGATGTGTTCTATCGTTTCGGATGTCTTTGTCAAAACAGCTTTCCCTCATTGAGATTACCATGCTAACATTCATGCACGATTTATTTTATAGTACATGACTTTACCTCAAATTGAAGCCAGTTTCCCTTCTATGGCAAGGAAAGCTGTCGCTCAATCGACTTCGAATCTGGTCAAATTGGTAAATATCATCATATTAAACATATACAATTTCTCACAATAAACATAATGTCTCTGTTACTGATACTCAATTCCATTTATTAGCGTTTATTCAGTACATCAAAATCGAGAGATGATGATAAAACATTCTTGTTTCATGCTCATACAGCTGATGAAGCTAAGCAGTGAGTTACTTTTGGATAACATCCCTTCTCCCACCCCTTTCCAATAGCAGACAGATATTCGTATCTCCTACATCCTAAATGCTAATCGTTGCTTTAATTACTAATTATACATGTTTTTTTTTCGATGATTTAAACAGGAAATCAGCAATGACACCTGAACAGAAGATTGTTTTACAAGTTATCAATGCTGCAGGTGATAGAGGTATAGCATCAGCTGCTATAGGTAGACAGATTGGTAATGAGACTATACCACAAGCTATTTTAAGGAAAACAGTTAAATCTTTAGAGTCGAGTGGTCATATTAAACAATTCAAACCTGTCAACGTGAGTTGCTTTTTATTGATGAGCCCTGCATAACAGAATGAACAGGTTCTTATACGATAAAATCACTATCGACCACTTTATTTCCATGTGAAAAAGCTAATTTGCCTTTTACAACAGGCACCAACAACGATCTTCTATGTTATGGCAAATGTCAAAATACCAGAAGAAATCTCAGGTGGTATTTGGTTTGATAACAATCAAGAATATGATCAAGGTTTGGTTGATGCGTTATGCAAGGTATTGAGTCGGAGAGTTTACGATTTGGTGAGTATTTGTCAAATATCATCCACATGTCCATATATGCTGCTAATTTCGGTTTTTCGGACTCTGTCCAGACATACGCAGTTAATGGTAAACGTACGGAAGAGCAGAAAAAGTTGATACCTAATCCTTTATCCATCAATACAAAAAACTATTCATTATTGACTCCATTGGCATTGAAAAACTATATCAACAAATTGAAGGTCACTTCAGTTGAGTTATCAATCAAGAATGTAATGGAAATTATGAGAGCTTTGGAATTAGATGGATATGTAGAAGCTGTTAAACCATATGGGACTTCAATATCATTTGATGAAGATCCTTTAGATGGTATGAATGATTCTGATGATGAAGCTGCTGAAGGTAGCTCATCGAAAAAAAGAAGGAGATTAAACGATGATGGAGAAGATGAAAATGATGAAGATGATGATCTAGAAGACGAAGAAAAACAAAGAAGAAAAGAATTAGCTATTAGAAAAGCGAAAGAGAAAGCGAAAGAAAAGAAGAGAAGGGAAAGACAGAAGGAAAAAGAAAGAAAAGAGAAAGAAAAGAAGAAGAAGAAGGAAGAAGAGAAGAAAAAGAGGAAAGAGAAGGAGAAAAAGAAGAAGAAGAAAGAAAAGGAGAAAGCTAAAGAAAAAGCTAAAAAGAAGAAAGTGAGTTTTTCCATCCCGTCTTTGATCATTGAAATTTGACTTCGAAGTCAGGTAATTCAGCTATCGAAAACCACGTTGAACTGATGTATCGCATTTATATTCTTAGCGGAAGGGCGATTCAGATCTTGATTCAGATTCAGATGATGATAAATTGTTATCAATTGACGATGAAAAGAAGAAACGTAAAAAGCGATCAAGATCTTCATCAATTTCCTCCGTATCATCATCTTCTTCCTCCTCATCTTCGTCCTCTTCCTCATCATCATCTTCATCGTCGTCATCAGATTCAGCATCATCGATATCATCAGTCTCATCATCACAAATTGATGAAGGAGATTTTGGTATAAAATCAAAATCTTCAGCTACAGCTAATACCAATAATGCTGCTATACCGAATTTTTTCCCAGGAGGAATAGGTGGAGGGTTAACAGATTTAAGTGATACAGCCATAATATATAGATCAACACAAAGATTAAAATCTATAGGTAAAGGTCAAAATGAAATTACATGTGGGAAATGTCCTGTATTTTCATTTTGTGAAGATAACGGACCTGTAAATCCAGATGAATGTAATTATTTGAATCAATATTTAAATGATGAAATTGGTGGTTGGGATAAAAATGTTTTAGAAAAAATGAGACCTGAATTAGTTGAACCTGAACATGTGGAAAGTAAAAATAATCAAGGTATAGAAATGAATGGTCATCATTTAGCAGAAAATGGAGAACCGAATGGTTTTGACGATGAAGGTTACGATGTAAACAATGATTATAATATGGATTAGATAGAATCAGTCATCAGGATAGAGAAAAATGAATGATTCCAAGGCCATACATAGTAATATGACTCATCAGACAAAGGAGAAGTTCTCTGATGGAGGTTGATGTAGAGTGTGTTCTTACGATAAAATCAATACTTTAATGACCCTATTATGCATGTTGCATTTACCTAATAATACTTGTCCACCTTGTGCTTTCTATCATGGAAACCTTCCATATTGATTTTGTTCTGTTCTTATTGTTCTGAAATGAGTCATAGCAGATGATTCCAAAAAAACAAGTGGAAAAGTTGTGTATAATGCGTGTCAGAGTGCAATCAATACATCCTACTAGACCTAAGACTACTAAACATACTATAGTTGAACCGCTATATGATATATACAAAGTCTGAATGAATGAAAGGGATAAGACTGGTTTTATACTTTCCGTTCATATTTTCAAGTGTACTGTAACTTTGGCAATACATTGCGCCTTCTTACACCAAATCTACTTTTTAAGATGACTCGACAGTAGTAGCGGAGCTTTACGAAAAAAAATATGCTGCCATACAGCTCCGACGATATTTTCACTTGTGAGGGAATTTGCATGAAAGATCTTATAAATAAAAAAAAACATAATTCTATACATATATATATATATATAAATTGATTACTGTAAATGTATTCTTTATGACTGTACAAAGATGAAGTAAAAAGAGGGGCTCAGTATAGAACTTAGAGGTATCGTGTTCTCTTGAACGGGTTGTTACCATTTTCGTGATTTGATATATTTCTTTTGATTTCTTGTAGAACGAGATATGCTGCCACATTATCTGCTGGACCTTTTGCACCGTCTCCTACACCTGAGCACGTACTATCAGAGATTATTGATAATTTGTTAGTTTTACTTTTAACCTTGAGAAATCATTGTATATAGTAGTCGTGCATCGGAAGGCAAGCAGAAAATATGAATCTTGGGGGAGAAAACCGATTCAACTTACATCATTCTACCATTTCTTAAATGAATCGTACAAGTACTTTTCCAAATTTTACCTTGTGTACCTTTTCTTTGATATTCTAAAAAATGATTTGGCCAAATGAATTCATGTTTATAAATTGGTTGATTGATTCTCAATTTTTGAGTTGATGTATTTAATTCTGATTTTGATCCTTCAGAAAGACTGATCAAAGTTTCATTATCATTATTATGATTTGAATGATACTCATCATCGACAATACACTTTTCATAGTAAAATTGATTATTCAAATAATGGATTAATTTCTCATAGAGTGGTTTTAAAAATACAGATAATTGGTTGAATGCTTGACCGTATAATTGAAAATCCATCAAACCATCTTCATTAAGATTCTTAGCTATACTAAGTAAATTCAATCGTTGATTATCATTGTGATTATCTGAAAGATCTGGCTGTTTGCATTGATCTCTTTTTTGATTTTGTTCTTGGATGTTTTTGATATAGGAATAAAACAATCCAGCTATATAAGCTTCATGAACTTCACCAGCTTCTTTATTTGATTCTCTAAAAGTTCCACCAAGACTACGTGCAGTATTAACTTTTGATAGTAAATCGTAGTGTCTTGATATATGAGCATTGATTTCATTATTAACGAGTTTTGATCGAAGGTCCTATAAAGATTTAAACAGAATTATGAGATAAATACTGTACAGCATGATGCATGCAGTTTAGCATAGTAATGAGAACTGCTTACTGTTGCTTTTCCAGGTTTAGATGTAGGATCAGTAGCATGTAACAAACAAGTAATGAACGTATCTGTAAGTATGCAAAAATTGCATCATAAATACAGTAGTCAAAATCTCGCAGTAGCTTATTGTCCAGTACAGTATTTTATGGTCAACCTCTACAAGTCAAGGATTTACTTACTTAGTAGAGATTCACCAATATGAGCTAATTTTTATAACTCTCCAAATAATTATCTTTGTTATATTGTAAAGGTAAAGAATTAACAATTGATTTATGGGTAAAAACTATCTGTTTCAGAGTTGAATCTTCGATAGGTGGTAAAGGTGGATAAGTATAATCTTCAGATAAGATCATTGTTGAGATTGATTCATCGTTGCTCGCCATAGTTGCCAGAGTATTGTTGTCTGCTTTGAACATTCGGTCTGTTGAAAGAAAGGGTTTCAGTATATTTTGATAAAGTACCGTATTCAAAAATAAAGTGAGATGAGTTGATAAGAAAGATCAGTCGTGTTTGAATCGTATTTTGTTGGCCGTCTTGTTTCCCAAGTACAGTATTATATTGAGAATTTGCTTGACAACCATTTAAACGGGATTTTGGGGATAGCAAGTTTCTCAAATGTATAAAAGCGAAAGGACCCTATTAACTTGAGCTGATACCAAGGTGGCGAAAAACTTCAGTATGACGTTTAATGATATGCTGAGTCCAATTTACATGCATACAGATTACAATTTATTAGATTATCGTTTACCGTATATATTTTTACTCAAAGATCAAATACTTATTATGCTGATGATAGTGATTCGAGAAATACTTTTTATGAAACTTCGAATTACCAGAAAGAACACCTGTTCAAGACATATCAGCTTAAAGATCATCAAGGGAAACGAAAGCTGAAACAATAGACTTACCATCCCAAGAAAGCCACACATAGATTTTCAACTTTTGTAGCTTCTTCAACTAATTTCTCAACTTGTTCTTTTACATCCAAAACTACATCGGGTTTGAAATCTCTTCCTGCTAATTTACGTCTAACTCTTTCGATTACTTGTAATGCTTTATCGTTCTTGACTTCTGCTCTTTCTGCTTCTACAGTTGCAATAGTCAAAGTAAGTCAGTCTCATTCCGCCATTTTGACTTGGTAAAAATAGAAACAACTTACCATTGAGAATTTCCGTTTCATTGGCTTTGCTCTTCCTCTGTTTGGCATAAGCTCCGGGATCATCCAAATCATCTCCTTCAGGTACACCACCTGGTCTCTTATCTGTTGCGTTCAATCTCCAGGCTATCAACGGATCATAGACGAAAGCTTCTAATACAGCCATCAAGGATTCTCTATTTTCTCTTAAAACTTCCATTGATACTTCACATGATCGCGAGAATGTACCCGTTATACCGCATACCTAGGGATCGACAAATGTGATCAGTGTCTGTGGCCTACTAGAAGTCACGGGTAAACTCACCTCCATAGCATGTATGAGCATTCGAGTAAGTCGGAAAGGTACTTTTTCAGGATATTTGTCACGCTGCTGAGCAACTTCGAAACAATCACCCTAAGAACATATATGAGTCAGCCAGATTCGCGGGCCATGGCTGAACACCTCGGTGGAAAGCCTATATTTAACTAGATTGTACACTTACGAAATCAATATGAACGATTTTTCCAGTCGATTGATCCAACAACAAGTTGGAAGGATGCCTATCACCCAGACCCAGGATATATCCAACCATACTATTCAAACCCAAACTTCGAGTATATGTAACTCTTCTTTCCAACCATACATCAGAATTTCTAGATTTAAGCCATAATATTCGATATAGATCTTGTCCTGTTGTATTGTCAAGGGCGTATTGGAAGATCTCTACTTTGTTGAGGAGAGGAAGTGAATCATAACTTTCATCGGACATCTAGATTGTACGTGAAATGTTGTCAGTTTAAAGCGATACAAACAGTAGGAAGCTAGAAATATAGCACATACCTGTTGCATAAGTTTATGCTCAATATCAACCAAGATCTTCCTTTGATCTCTGTATTGTTTAATCAATACATGTATAGTATCACTGTGTGGTACCCAGCCTAAAAGACCGGCAGAAGGCGATAAAGGTGTGACTGAGAACCCTTGTATACTGAGATGTCTTCTAGCACATTCTTGGTCTGCGTTAAGTAGTGTATTAACAAGACCGAAAAGTTGCATAACTCGTTCATCTTGTCGTAAATCCTCGTGACCTATGAGCGTATCGTGTCAGCTAGAATATCAGGAGAAGGATATTTACACAATAGCTGATCAACTTACCTTTAAGACAATAGGTATACTCTTTACCGTCTCTTCCTCGCAAACTGAATTGTCTAGGTTTCTGCTTTGAGGAGATGACCTTGAGAGTCGGGATAGCGCTTTGTATACCAATGACGGGTTTACCACTTTGATAAGTACCTGCAATATGCCATGTTTAGTCACTTTTTCCTACCCTGCAGCTTCAGCAAACATTCAACTAACCTGGAACAGCAATATCAAGATCTCTAACGGCCATGAGTTTTGGTGAAACGTATTGCAATTCAATGACATTAAGGAGTTTAAGTTGTTTTCCGAGCCGTTGGAAAATCTGTCATGTATATTTTGGATTAGCTAACGGGACCGAAGTAAGCTGATGATAAAGTGACCACTCACAGAATAGTATACATCCCAAGCTTGTTGTATCTCAGTAAGATCACCGTGCACTTTGTATCTTCGTAGATGATCTCGTGCAATACGCAAATCATGGGCGAAAGATTGCACAAATGAGGTTTCTCGTAATGTTTCCGGACCCTAAGGTACCCCTACCAATTAGCTGACACCAAAATATTTCAAGAGAGAAAGCTACCTACTCTTTCAACCATCTCATGCAAGGGCTCCAAAACAGCAAACATTCCTGGAATATCGCTATCTGCGAAATAATGTTTAGAAGCTTCTTCCAAGCCATCATACCACATTTCATGCCACAAGATTGCAGCTCTAATCAGTTCATTACTGACAAGCTCGGCCTAATTGGAAAATAGACTCCGTCAGCTCGCTTTCCTGCATTTATTGGTCGATCACATAAGTCACACCTACTTGATCAACAATATTGGCGGAATGTTCTCTCATCTTAGCCGTTATACCTTGTGCCACAGCTCTTCTAGCCGGAACGTTTGATTTACTGGCTACAGTCAAAGGGTAAATCAAAGCTTGAGGATGTGCTTTACCAATATCATGCAAGAGTCGTACAATTAATTGTTGAATAGCTTGTCTAGGTGTATGGATACGAGCGATGATCTATATATCCCGAATGGAATCAGCTAGTGATTTCTGGGGAGAGATATAGACGACATACCTGAGGAATAACTTCTAACCAAACATCTACATTTACAGTATGTATACCTTGACTGATAGCAGTGCTGACACCGTGTTGATAACCATATGTGAACCAAAGCGTTAACAACCTCAAAGTATCTTGTAACGAATTTCCAGGTGATAAAGCAATAGATCTTAAGAAACCATCTACAGCAGGAATGATATATGTGGTGAAATGAGCAGATGACAGACCAGCTTGTGATACTTCTAATTGAGTTATGACTTCGAAGTTTGCTAATGCCCATGTATGCCATGCTTGATACCATTCTGGGTCTAATTCCGTTGCCAAAGAATAATCATGTAAGATACCCGTCGGGTCAGACTATGCGATCATCTATATCAGCTATCTATTCGAGGATTATCCTGCATTGACTGAGCTGACTTACGGTAGTTTGCGATTCTCTCAAAGCAGCTTGCCATTGACCTAATTCTACATGACATCTAGCCAATAATTTGGTGTATTCACCGTACATCTTGGCGTCCGGTAACATCAATCTACCGTATTGATCTCTTGCACCTAATCCAACATCAGCGGAGAGTTGATCAGTGAAATCTCGTAGGTGTTGAAGTGTTTCTAAACGTTCTTCTTTATTGCCTGATTGAAGGTTTTTAGCCCACGCCATACGTAAATAGGCAAAGATGATGGGTGGTGGTGCTCGAGCTCGGCTCTGTGAAAGGATCGAAGTCAGCTTGACACGAGGTTTACACGAACCGGCAAGCTCACCTCTGGATCCATACTTGGGTAAGGGAAACCAACAAGAGATGTCAATGTCTTTTCAGCTAGATTGAGTCGATCGGATGTTCGACACAAATCGGCAAAGTGGATCCAAGTATCCATATCCTCGTTGGGCGTAAGTACAAGTGATCGAACCTGTAAGATACGCTGCCAGACTTCGACATCTCGCTGAGTACCCTCCAATCTATTAAGAACCGTAAGCTATTGTACCGAATTCGGAAACCAGACAGCTTACCTAGTTTGCCAAGTTTTCCTCTGAGTAGCTTGACGTTCAGGTTCATCGGCATGATCTTTGTAAGAAATGATCTCTTCGAGTTCAGAAAGCATTTGTACTCGGACAACCACGCTAAATAATCAATATTTCAGCTATCACGGTTTTACAAAAACATACAAAAGCTAGCTGACTCACTCATAAGCTCTACCATAAGATTCACCAGTCAAACTAGTTAATTCACCATCTAATCTTTCTCTAGCTTTCGTTATATGTCTAATAGCAGAACTAAATTGATTTCTATGAACAGCTAAAATAGCTTTAAAGAAATTCCTATCTGCAGAATCATTTTTCATTGCAGCTATATAATCATCCATTAAATCCCATTGTCTTAATGACCAACTTGCTGCAGCAGCTAAAGGTGCCATTAATTTCTTCTCATCTTGTGTTGAATTTGCCCATCTTATTTGAACGAAATCAGATAGTTCTTCCCATTCACCTAAAGCATGTAAACATTGTAATTTTCCTAATGCTACAGCAGATTCATCATATGTTGAATCAGGATCTTCAGATCTTTCATTCCATACTTGTAAGGCTTCTTCCCATCGACCAAGCTTTTCATACCACATTACATCATGTGTCATTTCCATATGACCTTGTGCCCATTCTAAAGTTCCCCAAGCAGCATCGGACTGCTGTAATTTTTGGTTGATACCGATGAGATCTTCCACAACGGCGGTTGAGGGATCAAGGAAAAATTCTTGCTCTTTGTAGTGGAGGGCGATAGCATATGCGTGGAAAGCGGCGGCCTGAGGAGAATATCAGCTGTTCTGCTGGGAGGCCTATGGCTAGCAGCTAACTCACATAATCCCCCAAAACTCGACTCTCAATTGACACTTCTTTCTCATCGTGCTCTAAGAACTGCGTGGCACCTAGGATTATACTGACCACATCGGGCGGGACACTTGGATTGGTGATTGCAAGCTCGAGGTTATGCCAGAGATCCTCCTAACAAAGTAAGACTGTATTAGCTAGTCCTTCTTGTGAAAACTGAATGATCCCCAATACTCATCCCTTGGCCTCATGATGCAGAAAAAATTGCAACATAGACAAAGGAGATACAATACTCACCTGATAACTCTCGAACAATTCCTGCCAACAACTGTAGAACGCAACATTGAATAATTCTTTGCTAAAGCTCAAACTACTCAAAGCTAATGTTCTTGCTGCTCTAATAGCTTGTGAAGGCGATTCTCTCATCATCTCATGACCTAGTCCCGTTATCCAAGTTAACCATTCAACTTTATTCGTTATATGAGAGCAATCCCATGCTAATTTCAACGCTTGTTGGTTAACCTTTAGTTGCATCTGTTCAGCTGGAGCTAATGCCTCGGAAGATGAATCGTTTGCGAATCTATATGGTTAGATCAGGGTCAGTTCTCATCAATATTTGATCTCCTGCTTTTCTGCGTTTACGTGATTCAACTCACCTCTCAACGGGTCCCAAATCAGGTGGCAATCTCTCTCTGTTTAGCAACTTGGTGATCAATTGATCATATCCCGGGTGAACAATCTTGTTCTCTACTAGTGCCTATCATAATTGGAATAGCATGTCAGTTGTCCTGCTCAGCGTGGACGAAAAACGCTATTAACATACCTTATTTACCATAGGAATGAAAATAGCGTAATCCGGACCGAACTGAAGTACTAGTACGCATAGCGTGTCCATAGCTGTTGATCTTAAATCTCCTGAGCTATTACTTAGAGTTCTAACCAAAGGATGTATGATTTGACTTGCATGATCTGAAAAATTCACTTTACGACATAATTGGCCTGTTGTTCTTAATGCGGCTTTTCTTAATGAATCTGGAGCTAAAGGATTTTCGAATGATCTAACTATCACAGGTAGAACCAAATGTAAATAATCTTCTATACTTGATCCAAATACGTAAAATGCTCTCAAAATATGTAATAATGTATTTAGCCTCAATTCAGGTAGATGTTTTGCTGTTAGTTCTCCATCAAAGGATCTTAATATTTGTTGTAACAATTTTGGTAAATATGCTTTAAATTCTCCTTCTACTGCTCTTGCTATTGATTCAACAAGAGATATAATGGTTATTTGAAGAGTTGAATTAGGGTTCCAGAATTCATGGATCAATTCAAAGACGTCGTTCAGGTAGTTTCGAATATGCTGCTTGACGATAGTGATGAATTGTGCAAGTTGTTTGAGGTATAATTCGGTTCTAGAAGAATGGGCTATTCGGATAACGTTAAGGAAAGCAGGAACAATCTATGAAAGAGTTGCGTGAGCCATTCGTCACACGATTATGTTCATAAACAATGTCAACTCACCTGCGGTAAGAAGTTGACACATCTCAATCTTTGAGTTCTGAAGATCATCATAATAGCATCAACAGCTTCGTAGTGATCTTTGTATGTGGGATCATGTAGGACATTGACCAAAGAATGTATTACAACAGTCTGGAAGAACTCTTCATTCACTGAGCCATTATGCTGATTTAGCAGAACGATATCGTTTACTCTCGAAGAGGCATTCTCGGTATTAGGGTCATCTGCTCCTCCATGTAACAGCTATCAACAAGTGTATGATCAGCTTGGCCGGCCCCAGAACAAAATTCCTGCTTAAGCTTACTTTGTGTTTGAAGGGATCTAAGGCCCCTAGCATACCCATTGTCCTGATGGTTTCCAGTCTTATAGTCTGACTAGTCTCCGTTCGCAAAAATCTAAACAATATGCCAAGTAATTGAGGATGATCGATATACGGCTTGATTACTTCTCCAGTATTCGATACAACTTGACCAAGTGTCTTCAACGCAGCATCTCGTTTCAAGGTAGAAGATTGATCGTTGAGCATATCGATGACTAGGGTTAAGATCGTTTGAACGTTGGGTACGAGCTCTTCACCAGCTACTCTAGCAAGTTCACCGACACACATAACACAATGAGCTTGAACAGCGACAGAGGTTTCTGGTGAGCTTGCTGTGCGGAGTAATACTGATAAGATCGTTGGGGCGTAAGATTTGACAAGACCGGCAGCGGCTCCTATGAGTAATTCTAGTAATTTGGCAGATTCTTCTTTTTGTTTACTGCTTTGATGTCAGCTTAGGTACCAAGGGTAGAAGGGAAGCTGGTCCACTCACGCATTGGTGGAATACTCTAGTTCCGTCACCAAATTTATCAAGCTCTTTCTGAGGGGTGGCATAACATACGCTGGGTTATGTTGAGCCAATCTACCAATTATACCGATTGCTAATTCTCTGTTGTGGAAAACTTCGTCGTTGAGCGCAATAAACAGACATCGTATATCTTCTGCTTGAGCGAGGTGTCGGTCGAATTTCTCATCAAGATTTTCCAATACAGTGCGACGTATTAAGGGATCTGACTATGGATTAGCATTTGAGACAATAATCAAAATGGTAGGCATGAACTAACTAGGATCGGTTATCCCGACTGTCAAGAGCTTCTCTAAGACATCGCTAACAATCTCGATGGAATGACTACTAGTTTGGTGACATATGGGATCGTTGATGAATAGTTGAGTTGATGCCAATACAGCTTCTTTTCGCACGTCTGGACTATCATGTTCGAGATAAGGTAGAGCGGCATCTCGAACGAATTCATTGAGGGTATGACCTGTTTGTTAATCAGCTACTTTGTAATAGGCGAGATAGTTCTACTAGAATAGCTGAACTCACCACTAAAATCAAACGTTCCCAGTACTTTCAATGCCAACGTCAGAGTATCAGGCGACTGACCACCAGCTGAGCTTTGTAAAAGACTCAAATCTCTCTGTACACCTGCTCTTGGTGCCGGTGCTCCCAATGGCCGATACGCGTGCCCAGTCAAAATCATAGACAAGCTGTCCAATAGTCGTTCTGCATTGGTATATCAGCTAAAAGGATCGCTGCGTCGAATGGGGTAGCTGCCTTACCCTGTATTGTACGAAGTAGGGGCGGAATATGACTAGCAATTACTTCCAGAGCATGGAAAAGAGCTTCACTCAAACCCCATGGGAACATGAGATCTAACACATCGTGCATTTGCCGTGTAAGCATTGGCCCGACAGATGTTGTCAACATGGCAAGGCACTGGAAGATGGGTGCTTCGAATGGAGCGTTTTTCTTGCTGAGAGTGTTGAATGTACATATTAGCTTTGACCCATTTGACCGTGAGTGGCGGGCTTACCCTCTCATGCGCAAATGCTCTCTAATTATCTTTACTATATCATCTATGAATGGTCGCATCTTCGATCCCAGCTGCACAGCCATATGACCCAGAGCGACGTAGGCTAATATCACATGACGTTAGCTGTCAAGCGAATCCTGGACTAGTTCTGAAAGAGCAGCTCACCAATATCTCTATCGGTAGGTTTTCCTAAAGCCTGCAACAGATATGCCATACTTCTATGCAAGTAATGCGCTTCAAATTCGTCACTATCGTATGTCGCCATCGACGGTATTAATGCTATAACAGCTTTTCTAATTACTACTTCTTTACTATCTCTATATTTCAACGTAAGTTCACAGATTGATCTGTAGTATTCTGCCATAGACTATAATTCATGTTAGCTGAGTGTCCCTTCTACGGTTTTGAGCAGCTTACCAATTGTTGATTCTGCAACATTGCTCCGAACGACAACAAAGATCCTAAAACAGCATCTGATGAATTCGCTTTAACTAAACCTGATCTAGCTTCTTCGAATATCTTTCTATATGTTTCCGTAGGTGATTTCTCCCTAGTTTTGATTATATCTAAACATGCTGAGAGTAATTTCGATGCTCTTTCTCTAACCATTGTCTAAATTAAAGTATCTGTCAATTAATCCTGTAGACAATATAGATAAGCTAACTACTCACTCTTGAATCCCTTAAGGGTATCCATATCTTCTCTAATACTTTTGGGACCCATTGTTGGAACACTGCCGGAGCATTGACAGCGAAAGCATGCAATAATAGAACACCACTGAATCTTCCTACTTCCTGCCTTGAATCTAAGAATATGGGAGAGTGTAGTAAGCTAGCATTCCTCTGGGAGGGAGAGGTGACTGAAAGCTTACCTTCCAACATTGTTAACGCTTGTCCAACCTCCTTCAACAAAAAACCTTCATGATGCAAAGCAGGTGCAGAACGAACCATATCACCTATTAATGCGGTTCAATTATTAGCTGTACTCTGAAGAATTCCGATAAATTGTCAGCTGAGCGTACCTATCACATGAGCCGCAGCCATCATAACAGTTGAATCTGAACATGTTGTCAAAGGTCTCAAGTCTATTCAATGTATATATAAGCTTTGTCTTTCACGTCAACGATATTAGCGTTATTACTTGCATTCATATAATCTCAAAACTTTCTGCTGAGCTCTATCAGGTGTGTCATCATTCGTCAAGTCAAACAGATGATCTAAAATTGATCGATAGCATGTATAGAGTCAGCCTTATCCCTTTCAGAGAGAAACCAGACAGCTTACCTATAGCCACGATTGCACCTAATCTTTCAAATTGATTGTTACTTCTTGTAAAATCAAATGTCTTATGAAAGACTTCTGCCCAAACTCCCTTCATTCCATCATGTCCAGGATATTCTTGTGTATATGATGTTACCTAGTAATAGTATCACTCAAGTATAAGCTTCTATGATATCACCATCTGACAAACAAGTAGAACATAAGTGATAGCTTACATGATCACGTAAATCTTGTCCAGCTTGAATCCGCACATCCTCATTCCTATATATCGATCAGCTGATTCGCGTATCCGGTGCGAGAAGACTTCATCGACTCACCTGCTTGCAAGACGTTGGAAGATATTATCCAAAGCGTCGGATTGAGAAGACATTTTAGGCGGTCATGTGGAGGTGAAAGAAGGTCGGTCGAAAGACCAAAGAAGGAGGAAGGGTTGTTGGTGTCTAGAGGGTATTGATGGATACTAAAATGGCGTATTGAGCTGAATGGTTGTTGCTTCTCTGCCTCTGGTGATCAGTTTCTGTCGGTCTATTGTATGTAAAGATCTTATGGTTGGTAAGATAGTTTTATTGATAAATAGTTATTACCCTCAATCAGAGATTACCATTTACCTGTAAGATAGTTGCTCATGCAATCAGACATGAACTGTTGCATTTGGTAACCGATAATCACGATGCCACGTGACGACATCATTCCCCTTCATAGTGATACTGGTCGGCATAAATAAGTAATCTCGGTAATCACGCCAATGGGATAGACATAATATAACAGCGATGAACGAGAGAGAAGAGGAAATAGTAAGATATGCATTAACCATAATATGTAAGTAAGACAAACAGTAGTAGACGTATATATACAGTAAACCATAAAATCAAGACGATATGGAGGAAGAAAATCACAGCTTATGTGCTGTACCTATGGTATATTATGTTATAGTAGGGCTTTCAAGATAACAAGGATATATGTTGTAATCATTTTAGACAATACAAACATCTTCCGCTTTACAACCTTCAGGAAGAGATTGAAATTGTTCAGTTCTATAGTAAAATAAGACTGATTTAACTAACATAATTGAATCTTCTTGTGGTACTTCACCTGACCAACCTTTAACATGATTTGACCAATTATTAACTGTTAATTCTTGTGGATGAATTGCATTGTATAAAGTTGGTGAGTTAACTTCTTGTCCATTATAATATCTAGGTGAATATTCTCCTGGTACCCAAGCGATTCTTAAAAGAGCAAAAAGCGAAATATGAGTTTACGATATCAGAATAATCATTACGAGTATCGTTGAGCAGACTTACGTATAAGTGTTGAAGCCTTTTGTAGGATCATTAGGAAATGGTGTAGGTAAGAAATTATCATTGGCACCGGATGATCGAGTCAAGTTGAGAGGATCATTGGGCTGCAGGTATATCTCATTTATCAGTCTTTGACCGTAAGAAGCTAAATGAATTAGATTGGAACGTAGACTTACATTTCCATTTGGATCCCAATTGGTACTCCATAGACCTAACACCAAGAATTGATAAATTTAGTGAAGTCGGCATTCGGACAAAACGTAAAATGGGATTTCTGCTACTTACCTGGATTTGGTTGATTGTCGTTAGGTTTGTTGATAGCACCACCTAAAACTTCGATATCCAATTCATCTGCATATTGACCAGCAATAGTATGATTTAACCACTAAATTATAGTACAGACAAGGAAGATCAGCGTTTGGCCCGAAGTAAGTGATTACTCGCTTGAAAAACTTGGACATATGATGTAACATATATAAAAACGATCAGGAGTGGAGCAATAGTAACTTACGAAAGCTTGACAAGTACCAGTAACATCAGAAAATTGAATTTCAGATTGGAATATACCATATAAAGTTTCATTATTATGAATGATCTCAGGACAGTTCATATGATCTGAAGGAGTTTGACCACCTTTTACAATTAATTGTAAATTACCATTTTTGACTGATAATGATGATGGATCACCTAAACATTGATATATATTTTCAGGTATTAACTTCGTTCCATCCCATTTCGTTCCATTTGAACTTGGTCCTCCTATGAATATCCGAACGAAGAAGGAAAAAGAAAACAATCAATATGAGGAAGTCTAGATCGTCGTAGGCTACAAGATCATACTTTGAGAGTAAATGATAAAACTCACCGACATGATGACCTTGATTAATTCTCCAACCAAATTCTTTCAAATCGTCTTCTCCACTGAAAGCCGCACTATCAGGGATGGAAGAAAAGTTGAATTGGAATTTAAATGGCATATAGATATCACCTAAACCAGATACTTTATAACCACAATCACAATTTTCTTTATCTTGTTGTTTGAAAGTAAAACTCGAGTGTGTTCCAGGTGCCATAGTAGGTTCATCGTTACCTGTATCAATAGCTGTTGTATATTCTGAATTTATTGCTGAAGACGTAGCTGAACCTGAAGCTGGAGTTAATTCTGTACCATCTGTAGCTACAGCAGCAACAGCAGGAGCTGTGATAGAAGCAGAAACTGATTCTGTTGATTTGGGTTTACATGCTGTACTACCTAATACATGACCCATAAAAGGTAATAAGCTAATCAAACTCAATGTTGTTGATCTCATCGTTATATATATGGTAGCCAGATAGTTATCGTGATTTTCAGAAGGGGAATTTCCGATTGACGAAGTAAGTTGATCGTTTGATGAGGTTGGTTGAAAAACAGAGTTTTCTTTCTAAAATTATATATCATAAGTCAGTCCCTATTTATATGCATCTCATATAGACGACCTCGGTGATGGTGACGGTTACCCGCAATAAATCGCTCAGAGTAACATGAACAGAATCCAGCCTGAAATTGAGATCTCGGTAAGTGATGGGAGTTTGATAAGTTGAATGAAAGGGTCATGATCTCTTTTGTTTATCTTATTACATTACCAAGGAGTTGACTTAATGAAGTATGAGGTTAGGAAACTAAACAGGAGAAAGGAGAAATTAGACTAAATTAACTAACCTCTTGATTAATTTCCATTAAAGGAACCCCTTGACCCCTTATCAAATACGTTTTCACCCATATCATTATGAGTGATACCGTGAAGATATACAGCGGGACTGCATAGCGAGATCCCATCTTTCTTAAAAGTTATTGCTCATGTATGTTCGAGCAACTGATCCATATTCCAATTGCTTGTCCAAGGGGTAGCCTCCAACAGAGCAGATCTCGATTGGGTTCAGATTTTCACGTTTCAGAGTGCAAGCATATCGTGTACCAAATTGTTGTTGTCGAGCAATTGGTGTTTAGCGCAAATCGGCGTTTCGATGCTTGTGGTTGTGTTGGGCAAAACGTTAGAAGCTAATTTAGCGTTAGTACCAAGCATGTATGTTTGGTTCGAAACTACGCATTACGAGTATGTTTTATAGGAACACCGACATATGCTGAAGCTCATATGATCAAAGCGTTCTTGTTCGGTCAACCTCCACTCAGTAATAGCGGGTAAGGTTGTATCCGCCCGAGACATTGCCTATCTATCACAAGCAGCATCTTGATCGATATATCGTCAATCACTCTCTTCCCTCATCGTAGGTTGAAAATCACAAGATATGCAACGGCGTTTATCCATTAAATCGACTGCCGTTTGATCATGTTTGCCCAAATATACCAACACGACCCAGTCCGTCTACTGCTTGCAAATTCTGATATTGAAGTAAGAAATCGTATCTGCATTCATGATACAAAATCCCAATATAGTTTGAGATAAGAAGAAAAACTACATCCCTTATTCCCTTTTCTTGCAATCCAGACTCTAACCAAAACGAACCGCTTATTTGAGGGGAACGCTAAATGAAGAAAAGTAAATAAATCAGTATATAATAACTTATAAAGGTCTGATATGAGTTTTGGTGGAGACTACACTCACAATCGGGAGTCTTTCATGTTAGCACCTCTAGAGTGACCGACAGGTTTGTAGGTAATGCTAAATTGTTATAATATGTAAGCTGACATTGCCGCCGAAAGTAAAATAGAAAGCCTAACTTACGAGAATTCACCAAGGTAGTGACCGGTCATTTCTGGTTTAACTTCAACGGTGGTGAAGGTTTTACCGTTCTACGTGAATACAGCATGAGATAAAAGTCAGTGACAAATTCCATGTAGAGCAAGCACCAGTAATGACGATAAGATGGTGGGTGATACTGTATTACATCAAATCTGGGTTTGAGGGGAATCTTAGACACTCACGTAGACACCAACAACAC
This sequence comes from Kwoniella dendrophila CBS 6074, assembly GCF_036810415.1. Taxonomy (NCBI): domain Eukaryota; kingdom Fungi; phylum Basidiomycota; class Tremellomycetes; order Tremellales; family Cryptococcaceae; genus Kwoniella; species Kwoniella dendrophila. The sequence continues at coordinate 1,382,873 of NC_089483.1, forward strand.
TACCAATCATTTCTGGAACAATGATCATGTCTCGTAAATGAGTTTTAACCATAGCTGGTTTTTCATTTGGTCCAGCTTCTTTCTTTGATTTTCGGAGTTTTTTGATTAAACCTAAAGGTCTTCTTTTAAGACCTCTTTGGAATCTTCTTCTAGCTCGAGCGTGGACGAGCTGTGAGTTGAACAGATGCGATGGTGACAGTTTGATTGATAATTGTTATTGATGAGGTGAAATGATAATTGATTGATTAAGTGAAGAGTAATGAGATTATCCCTACATCAGCGATCGTCCCCCATAATGCTTCCTACATGAACAAACAAAACCCACCTCGATGAAGTCCTCGTTGGAGAGATCAAGAAGTTGATCAAGTTCAACACCTCTGTATTGATATTTTTTGAAAGATCTAGAGGCCTTTTTGGCAGCAGCTTCCTCTCCGGTGGTGAAATCAGCCTAAAAGTAGATGAAGTAGTATTAGCATTCAATCCATATATCATTTCTTCACCGATGATAACGCTTCTTCTTCTTGTTCGTCTCTTCTTGTTCCTTTCTTATATAGCTCTCGAGTGTTGTAATTCGTATTGGCTCAATTGTCCCTCTATAGTTACACTCTACATCTGATTTATCCGTTTTGCCATCTATCATTTAATCGCATCCACATTTATACCATCTTCCACTAATTGCTCCTTTCCTGGTGAAAATCTCTCTTTTTATCCTATCAAGATCCATATATGATATTCTCAACTTACCATTTTGCTATTGATTATTGAGTGAGTGAAATGATCGAGTGAGAATTTATAGATGAGTGATTTGTCGAATGTCGATTATTGTCGATATTAACGAAAGTTGGATTGAGGAAAGAAAAAACCAGCGAGAACCTAAAGTCAGCTAAATCTCTTCTAAAGCGTTGATGATAGGTGTTGAATTAGACATACAATTCTTGTTGGATAAGGGGAAAAAAGAGCAAGTAAATGATAGGGTTGGTTTATTTGATGAAAAAAACCTCGAATCCCTACGATACAGCAACAGTCACGAAGCAAGTCAGAGTGAGAGTGAGAGTGAGAGTGGTGAGCTGACAACTAACTGGCCAGAGGATAGAATGGTAGATGGTTGTACAGTCTAAAAGGGAATTTTACATGGTACGCAGGATTAGTGAAAATCTAAATCGTTTGGCGAAATTTCGCCTCATGTATATTTATCGGAGTTTCGGCGTTTTATAACGATAATTCATGCTACTTGCAACAGGCAACTTCCTGTTTGATACAAGTCGACGCAAATTTATTTAAGGGGGATTTATTGATTTTCTCCCAACAAAACTCATTTGATTCCGCTATTTCTTTGATAATCTGTTACCTTTAAAAATAAATGCGAATGATTTTTGTTTGCCTTCTTCCTTTTTCTCTCTTTCTTTCTCTTTCTCTTTCAATATAAACCTCGATGCATCGACTATAGCGGTGCTTTCCTTTCTCATACAATTAATCACGAGTAAAGGAGAAACGGAGCGAGGGGAGAAAGATTCTTTGGATTCCTCAAAAAAAAACTATATTTAATTGGATATATTTCGGTATTGAAGATTGGATAAAGGTTTTAACAATTATTGCTTCTTCGACTTTTGTCACGTTGTTAGAAGGTTAAGGGAATTCAACATCACCTATCTAACAATCTATGTATGTTTTTTTTTGTAATTGTACATTTCGCAACGAATGAATCACGATTAATGAATCACAATTACTATGCAATGCATATTATACCAAGATAATGCTCAAATACTAGAAATACAACAAGGATATAGCGAAATGTGTGCCCGGATCTTCATTACATTTCCATTCAAAGTAGTCCATGTTTCTAATCCAACGTTAATGCACTAGCAATCAAACACATCAGCTCATAGTCCATGAGTTGAATATTCAGCTAGTTCTACTCACCTTCGTTCACTTCTACCTGTAGCAGGATAATACATACTCCATTCAAATTCACCACCACCACCTTCACCGCCTGATCCGACAAATCTACCTGGATTAAACACATGACAACCCTCATAAGTTAACTCATATCTTTCATATTTATCTGCTAAGACTAATGCAGATGGCATAGGATATAATCTTAAAGTATGGTCATATTCCCATAATGTAGGTCTTATGGATATTGGTAGTGGTGATAAATGAGTTTGATCAAGTATAGTTTGTACAAGCTATCAATTCAATTCCAATAGAATTAGCTACCTCTACAACGGACAACGAAGCAAAGTCTACTTCTCATATCACACTAGATAGGGGAAGGTAAACTCACATATCTTTTCATATCCGCTTGACCTTCTTTCTTCACTCCAACTAAATTCCTAACCATTTTACCCATCAAATCCTCTCTACAAATCACTAACTCCATGCCAAAATATCTCAATCTACAAGGATTTGAAACGAATCTTGCTCTCGATAATTTCTGTGTTAAACGAGTGGCGAATACTGACGGTATTGCTGGACGAGGTAATGTTGTAGATGACCAAGGATCCAGTGGTCCAGGTACGAAGATAAAATTGGATGAATGAAGTAAAGGGAATTCGAGTAGTAAATCCGTTAAGGCATTGAATCCATCTACGGGTACACCGATAGAGTTCAGCTTCCATACATGGGAATGTCAAACTAAGCTGATAACAATGCTTACTGGTATATCGTTTTAAACCTCCTTCCCCTTCCCATCCTTTCTGACTAAAATTCCCACAAAATACAAAAGCCATCGGACGATATTCTACCGCTTCAGCATATCCCTCCAACATCCTTCTCAGAGCTGGTAGTGTACGCGGATGATCTAACCATACATCTGATAGTACGACGAATGAGACTTGAGTGTTGGCTAATATTGAAGGCTGGTATTTTTGCTGATCAAGTGCGAGACATAAGTACAATTGCCTTCATCACAAATGAAGACAACCCAGACCTACCTCTTCTTTCAATGACATAGCACCCCCACCCAAAAAGTCCACATGCCCATGAAGCCCTCTAAGTGATACAATCAATCAGATTCTTGCGGTATTAACAGGACATCATAGATAGCTCACCTGGCAACTTCTCTTTTTTCACTCGGTGGATGACCCATAGCTAAAACCTTTATAGTTTCATCTATCGTGTATTCTCCTTCTATCAATACCATACAACCTTCAGTAAAAAGACCTTCTCCCGGTACCTATAATCATGATATGTCAGCTGCTTTGCGGAGATTCCGGAGTGTAACCAGCTTACTGCATCTTCCATATCCAACACAACTCTACCTTCTCCATCTTCTAGACATAATCTACCTTCGGGATCCCTTGATAGCATTCCGAATAGTAAGAACAGCTGACCAGCTCTACCCAATAGATTCCGCGTCGAAGTCAATTTCAAGTAATTTGATCGATCATGCCCTCCGATAGCTGGCGGAGTGAAGTTTTCGTTTCTAAGCACAATCTAATAATATGGTCAATGCTAGCTCTACTTTCTTTGATATCAATTACTGAGCTAGCAGGGAAAGCTGGGAAAAGCTCACTTCTTTGATTATACCCCATCTTTCCCTCAGGAACGCTGATCTACTAGAAGCCTGACCTGCTATAGAAGGTCTTGACTTTGCGCTGAGAAGAAAAAGATATACGAAATATCAGTATACCTTGTTCCCACAGTGATGTATGGACTCACTTTGTAAATCCTCCTCTTACAGCATCGAAATGTACAGCAGGCATATCAAAAGAATCTATCACATGAAAGTGCGATTCCACGTTGATTTCTGATGGATCAGCCACAGCCGCATCATCCGTTGTCTATAACGCAGTGTGTTAGCAAGCTTCATAATACTATACTGAGGCGTTGTGGAATGACTAAAAACACTTACACCCAGCTGTAAGCTTTCGTAAGCTCTTTTAAGAGCAGGAAGCGATACCAAGGAAGAGGAATCTGATTAGGAATACTTGATAAGCTGAAGATCTCGTGGTATAGCGAATAAGCGAACGCTAGCTTACCTTCGCCTTTGAGATACTCTCTTGCCCAGAATTCTAGTCCCACTATCCATTCATCTTCCGGTATCTCGTTCTGTCAGGTGGATGAAGATGTCAACAAGGTTAAACTCAAGCGCTCAATCACTAGCGCTAATGTCTTGAGAGAGGTGATCGATTAATGGATTAAATTCCCATTAGATGGTACCTACCTCCAGCAGGACTTGTTCTATATACTGTAAAGCGGCAGCAGGAAGAGTCAAAGAATGTTTAGTCGAAAAGACCTAAAGCAGTTCATCAGGATGATAATCAGCTGTGTGTTCCTCGCCACTTTATGGTTCTTACCAGCTGACTCTCACCTTGACAATGGCGGCTCTCATCAAATTGACCATTTTGACTTGTCTTGACTCTGACTTGTAAGTTAGGCTTTCATGAACATAAAAAATCAAGAACATTAATTATTTACGCGTGAATCCGTCAACTTTATCTTTTCAGCCTTCCTCCACCACGCGTATGTCAACAACAAGAGATGATTGCTTAAATGGGCAACTCAGACAAGCAAGGTAAGTGTTTCTCGGTCAGCTTTGTTAGGCAGTCCAGTCTTATCAGCCAGCTGGGGGACACACGGTTAGGCTCGCGACAGACAACTTATGTCAATCCGGGGATTTGATTCCGGTAGCGGGGGATGAGAGATTGAGAATGAGCAATGAAAGAAGACATGATAATAAGAACATTTAAAACAATGTTTAGTATATCTAATCAGCAGATAGCTCATACATCTCATATACCTCTAGACATAATAAGAAGAAAAGATAAACCAAGATGTCGATGAGAAAGTTGACGGGTAAGATCAATCACAGTGATCAACAATCAATGTATATTTAGCTGATGTTGTTCGTGTATAACTATTTTCCTTCAACTGCTTTGGCCACTATCAATCAATGTTTTCCAAAACCGACTCATCATCTGACTACAAATATGATGGATCATCATGATACTGAACATCATATATGAATATCTACGTTCATCATCATCACCATACCCATACGGAAATGATATGGCTTTCATGATGTTAAATAGCTGAAATCGATAAAACCCTGAAACAGGTGACGGTGGGAGTTGAAGTATTTGAGTCAACATTTGAAAAATTAGGTCATGCAACGAATTCAACGCAGAAGGAGAAGACTGAAAATGACTTGAAAGCACAGATAAAGAAATTACAGAAGATGAGAGATCAGATAAAAGCATGGATAGGGAATGGTGATATAAAAGATAAAAGTGCTTTATTAGAAAATAGGAGGCTGATTGAAACTGTAAGTTTGAAATATCCTATACTATGAAGACAAGGTTTTTCTCATCAGTGAGGATGATTGTTTGTAACTGATTTCCCAATGACGGTTTTTTTTCTTTAGCAAATGGAAAGATTTAAAGCATTAGAAAAAGAAATGAAAATGAAAGCATTTTCAAAAGAAGGATTAATTGCACAATCAAAATTAGATCCTGCAGAAAAAGCAAGAAGAGAAATGATTGATTGGGTCGGTACAACAATTGATGAATTATCAAGACAAATTGAACAAACTGAAGCTGAATCTGAATCTTTACAAGCTGCAACGACAAAGAAAAAAAATAAAGGTAATGATAGATTAACTGAATTAGAAGAATTAAATGAAAGAAGACAATGGCATATTTCAAAATTAGAATTATGTCAAAGAATGTTAGAAAATAATTCTTTACCTGTTGAAGATGTTGAAAATGTTCAAGAAGATATTAAATATTTCTTAGAAGCTAATGCCGTAAGTCAATCTCATTCTTTTTCTTTCTCCTTAGTCGCATCAACGATAATGACCTACTATTGATACCCATTCTTCCCAATGTTTATAGGAAGAAGACTTCGATTTCGATCAAGGCATCTACGATGAGCTCAACTTACAAGAAGAAGAAGATTATATACATGATTATGGACATGTTGATGATTCTTCCAATGTGGATGACGCTTCAGTTGCAGATATTACAGAATCAATAAGTACAGGAGCACCTAAAACACCTGCAAAGGAAGAACCACCTAAACAAAAAAGTACACCTGCATCGAAAGCAACTTCGACAACAACACATGACGATACACCTCCTAGTCCGGTCTCCGCTAAAAAAGTGCCATCTAGAAAATCAACGATGGAGACCAAAGCAAAGAGTACTGAGAATGTACCGCCTGTACCCCCTATACCGGCTTCTGCACCAGTACCTACACCTAAAGCTGCTGCTCTTCCTCCTATACGATACGCTGCTGCGGCAGCTGCTGCAGTAGCAGGATCAACAGGTACACCTTCATCAAGTGTCAATGTTCCACCAACGGAATCTTCACCTACAAAGACTAAAGAATCATTGCCTGCACAATTGGTTGATACTCCTCTGGAGGAACCACCTACACCTGCACCTGTCGCACCAGTCGAACCAAGTCCTCCAGCGAAAGCTCCAAGTCCAAGTCCGGTCAAAAGTGATGGGCAAGCTAACGTAAGTTGTTCATTGTGCAACTCCCGGTATAGACATCAGCTTATTTCAACCTTTTTCGAAGGGTCACGCATCATTACCTCCTCCTCCTCCAGGACTTGCATCTGCTCCATCACCTCTCCCATCCTCTCAAAACTCTACATCTTCTCGAACTCCTGCAATTCCAACGCAAAGCGTTGCAGCTACTGCACCACCACCAGGCTATGCACCACAACATGCTGAATCTAGCAGAGCCGCCCAACAAACGCCGGCAAACGCTCAATCTGCTCAACCGGGCGTCATGGGTAATTTGATGCATAGTTTCGAGATGGCTAAGGAGATGTGTAAGTGTGGTTATCTTGAGGTTATCTACACGCAGTCGCTGATGATGTTTCGCATGATACAATAGCCAAGAGAAGAACGAATGATGTACATGAGTTGAATAACGCTTTAGATGGAAGTTATTCTAATATTCCCCAACAATTAGATGCTGAACCGTGAGTTGAGCGATCCATCTGCACACAGATAGATACTGATTCTGGAAATGTAATCTAGACCACGTTATTATCACCCTAAAAATCCAATCAAAACACCATCATATTATCCTCAAACTCGTTTACCTATATTAGAAAATGATAAAACAATATATTCAAGATTAGATTTAGATCAATTATTCTATATATTTTATTATATGACTGGAACATATGAACAATGGTTAGCTGCAAGAGAATTAAAAAGACAATCATGGAGATTTCATAAACAATATCTAACATGGTTTCAAAGAGCACATAATCCACAAGCTATAACAGAAGATTATGAACAAGGTGGTTATTATTATTTCGATTGGGAAAATTCTTGGTGTCAAAGAAGAAAATCCGATTTCAGATTTGAGGTGAGTCTAATTCCTCCTTCTGCACTGAACATTTATCGGTTATCGTGTTAATGCTGATCTAACCCTATAATAATAGTACCGATGGTTATCTGATCATTAGTTTACTTTTTAGCGAGTAGTAAATTATCAATATATGCATTATATGTCAACTGTTCATCGATATGACGAGACATTCACGATACAAAAGTTGGCTTGATACTTATCTGATCCTCCCAGGAACAGGGTTACTCTCATCTAAGCGGTGCCAATACGCTTGAGAAGTTGTCCTTGTTAGCTGATCATTTCTCGTCAGCAGCTGCTGATTGTGAGGTAGAACTAGCCCAGGCTTCTTCGACTATTGTGCGGCGTTCTTCCATCAATTGCCTTTTAAGGTTTTCGTAGTATGCTAACTTCTCAGAATTATTATCTATCAAAGCAACCTTTTTCAGTCTCTGTCGACAACGGACTCTTCCATCTGCTTGACCTTGAGTACAATAACTTACTACTTCTTGAGATGTCAAGACTAGCTTCAGCAGTTCTGATTTGTCGAGTGCTGTAATTTAATCTACTCATTGGATTGGTACTTTGAGCTGATGACATCGCTTCTGATATCGCTAAAAGAGAAGTAGAATACAGGTACAGTGAATAAACAAATGTGTCAGTCATAGGTATGGTACAGTATGCAGTGATGAGGATGCAGAATGAGAGAAGGCAGTCATTTACCTATTGTAATCACTTTGTAAAAAAATAAATATAGATTGGTTCAACTATGGTACTCGTTAGTTGGCGATAAATGAAATTGGTTACGAGTAATGATAACGATTTGAGAAAGAATGGCTCAATTCTGCTACTGTATTTATACAGTCCTTGAATTATTAACGTTACTTCATTCTTATGTACTAACACTTGATTGCTTGACATATCATTGGTAGCTAATGAAAGGATTGTCTTCCTTCTAACACTGGCATCATAAAAGGATATATGTGAAGATATGATATCATATGAAGAAAAGATGTTTTCCACTTCACTGGCGATCGAAGAAGACAATGAGGATATCAAACTGATGATCACGCCATGAGTGAGCCGAAACAGCCAGGAAGTGAGAATGAAAGGTGAATCGCAATTGATGGGACCGTTTATTGCACAGTCATCTGCTTGTTCATCAGTATCCGCTACACAATATCCGATCATGATGTATATGCATACTCCATATAAAACGGGATAGAGTACAGTATCATTTCGAGCCCTACTGGTACAGTACAGTCTGGTGAGATACAGATAACTACAAAGTATCATCTGTTTTCCCCACTAGGAGCTTGAGTTCTTGTATGATAAGTAGTGTTGAAAGAAGAGTTTCCTCCATCACGATTATTATTGTAAGCAACGTGACTGTTGCTACGATCAAAAGTACCAGAAAGATATCGTCTCATAGCCCAATAACTGGGGAAAACCTGACCATCTCCATGGGATCTGGCATAATTGTCTGCTTCTTCAATAGTTGAAAAGGGGTAAATTGAATATTTGGAATCTCTTTGTCCGTTCGCTTTATTACTTTCATGATCAGCTGTTGTTACCACAAAACTATTTTGAGCACTTCCTTCTGTACATCCCCAGTATTGCTCATCCAAATCATTTAAATGTTTATGTTTTTCTATAAGCAAATCTGCATAAAATACAATTCCGGTACTCGGTGAAGGATCTGTGGTTGTAAACTGTTGACCTTCTGTTGCTTGTTTACTTTCTGACATGATTCTTGTGCGGAGGAAGTGATAGTTTGATGATTCGTGATTCAGCTATTTGATAAGTGGGGTTATATCGTAGAGTTTTAATCATCTATAGCAGGGGGATAAGATTGGCCAGTATATATACCTGACATTTTACACATAGTCCAAGCTATAATTACCGTACACACGGCATCTCGCACATCAAAGGTTGCTGAAGCATTCGCGCTTTTGGTACATCTTCAATAACCTCTTACTCGTTTCTGGTCAACTTTCCTTTCTAACGCTGTGGATATTCTACAACGGAAAGTCACTGAATGGAGAGCCCTGACATCATAGCATCCGTCATGCAACAATATGGATTGAAAGGACTAATAGGAAGAAACGTATTCTACATAGCCCTTAGAGAACCGTTGAAAGTGGCACTTCTCTTGAGATGCTACTTTTTCACAGATACAGTATCATCAAATCATTCATCTGGGGTCTAGGACAAAACGATAAGAACACTGGAAGTACAGTAACAGTGGGGAAGGACTTCTTAATGGAAGGGATAAGGACTATCATTATGCAGGAAACACAACTAAATATCTAGGCCATATAGCGGAGAATGTGAATTAAACTAGCATTTGCCGACTGACGCGCTACTCGTACAGTACGAATGGTACGAAACAAAGTGAAGTTAAGACGAGAGTAAGCTTAGTTGTTACTATTACCAGAAGAGCCAGCTTTCAGAGCCTCAATACGTTCCCTAATTTCAACTTGCTTCTTGTTCGATTCAGCAATAGAAATTTCGTACTTCAATTTCAAGGCATTTGCTTCTCTTCTTCGCCGTTCCATCGCAAATTCCTCGTTTGAAGGGTTCTCACTTTGAGCCCTTGAACTCTCCATTGCGCTATCGATGGCCGCGTCCACATCTGCAAATGCTTGTTCCTCCTTTTCTCTTAATTCGGTGACAGTTGTTCGTGCAGAAGATAATTCTCTTCTCAGCTCCCCTACAGACATTTCTGACCAATTTGTTGACATTATGGAGTATTATTGGATGACTGATCTAATATGGACAGGGTTATTGGTAATTAGCAATATTTTGCAGAGGTCAATATGGTGCTGTGCCCCGCGAAGGCTAGCAAGCTGGTGCGGATCTTTACTTACAATCGTCAAACGTATATCGATCTGGATATAGATTAAAGCTATGAAGGATGGAGAAAGTGTTGATGCTTGGGGAAGGGCGTCTGCGACAGTTCTATTTATATGTATAATACTGGGCGACGAGTTAGCGGAGGCTATAAAAGCTTTGAAAGGATGAGAGTATCAGAGGTGGGAATAAAAGGTTGTCTTGCCCAAACCCCACTCAAAGGTCAGACGAAGACGTCACCAAATCCTCCCTTTATCTTTTGTAGCAAACATCTGTCGCAGCTATACCTCCCTACATTTAGGAGCGTACTGTACGCAGCTATAAGTCCGCAGACCACCTCTAGGATAGGGTAAGCAATGACGATAATTCACTTGCGGTTGAATCATGATTGGTGTTCAAAATAATCAGGGAGTTAAACGTATATCCATAATTTGTGATCTTATACACCATATCCAGATTCATATCCTTCTTGTGGTCGTTCTCTTCTGTGCGTTCTAAAATCAACTGAACTACGTGATGCATCATCTACACAAGAAGTGTGATCATGTCTCGACATAGCATCATCTTTACTTTGATCGAGAGATTGGAAAAGAGCTTGTTTGGCTTGGTCAGCAGTTCTGTAAGCTTGAACATTTGCCATGCCCTTGCGAATGAGAGAGCTTCTTCATGGGTCGAAAAGTCCCTGACTATCTTTCGTGATTCTCTATTGGAATCTTCAAGAGTGATGATAGCAAAACTTGAGTTGGGAAAACTACTGAACAATCCTGAGTATTGTGTTTTTGCTCTTTGTACGTTTGAATTTATTCTCTCATAGTAAGGACATTCAGTAAAGTCTGAATTACCTCCAGCATCAGATAATATCCCAGGCATTGTATCTGAAAGACGGTTGTATTTAAAAGGGGCTGGCAACAGAATCGTCAGCTTTCCGTTCTACAATTGATCAGCACCTTCGGTAATTTAGCGTCATCAGGATTCCACCTATTCACTTACAATTAGGGATAAGTTATAGATGAATATGTAGATAGACAGGTAATCTTCAATAAGTAATTGTCAATTGGACGATGATATGACAACAATTCAGTTGGGCGGAAGTGAAGTGGTATAAACAGGACAAATCATTAACGATCCAGAAATCTTGTGACCTTTATATACATATTTCTCCTGAGTCTTCGTCCTGCATTGGAGGGAATTCTCTTCAACGCTCGGCGACCGTATAAGAAAGGGAAAGGGAAGAGAAGCCTTACGAGCCATTGAGACATTACGTAGAGGAATGACGTCTTACAAAATATACTATGATCCAAGAGTACACAAAGATACTAGGTTGATATGGTACAGTTAGCGAAACAAGTGTACTGTTTTCTTATTGCATGGAGAAAGGAAGGAGTGGGTCCTTCGTATGGATGAGTGGTGTAAATTACGCAATATTTCCTGTGTTCTTAGGCTCACCTTCGATCAAAAGAGCCTGAATGGAGTGCGCGAGGTATGGTCACACGTACAGTACTTCCTCAGCTGTATGGCAAGTACACAGGAAGGATTATTCTGCTTCTTCCGATGGTAGTTGTGGTGCATCTAATGGGAAGCAGCTGAGATGCCCATAAGTACCAAAGATTGAATGGCATGCAATACATCGGATATAGTAATTCAGGAAATAACTTCTGCCTCTTTCGGAGATGACTATGTCATATATACACATAATTACTCGGACACCAACTTTGTACTTCCAATGACTGTACTTACGACTTTGGACGAGGATCACTAAGTCCCAGAATTGTTTGCAGTTTCGGATCTAGCATTTCCATCTGTTGGGAAGGTTTGTTGAGATGCTGAAGTACCAGTACGATCCTTGATTATCCTTTCGAGTTCAAGGCTCTCTTGGTTCAAAAATTCGATGTAACTTTGTTGTTGGGAACCGCTGGATTGGCTTTCACTGCCGATTGTACCAGGTCTGCGTGGAGTGGCTTTACTCTCTTCTGACATCTTATATAGGTGATATGGGGAATATGTGTGTTGGGAACGATATTGTTGGTAAGGACAATTCGATGCTAAAAGAATCTGAGTCTTATATATGTCTCAGTTAAATACCTACACCCATTGTCAAATCTATCAGCGATAACGCCCCGGGCTTCCAGCAACTTTGACGGACCGATGCAGCGCATGAAAGGCTAGTCAATCGGGAGCGCAAATAACAAGTCGGTACATTAGTACAACATTGGCTACCTCCTTACTTATTCGGGTGTCATTTGTCCGTAGCTAGTCCGAGAACAAGGCTGTACGGGTGTTGAACAGGATTGTAAAACGAAAAATTGGTGCGTGGCTCCTTTCAGATTGTTTGGACTATTGACCGATATTCGTGTTTGTAGCGAAAAGATGGACACAGGTCGACTACGATCGAGCGAACGTTGTCATGTAATCATCGAGAAAGTACATCATGGTTAACATATACATGTCTTCTCTATCTTCGTACACTTAAGCGGACGCCTTACTAATCTGCATCGTTAAGTACTTTTCTATGTGAATCTCTGGACTACCACAGCGTTCTGTAATTTAGCTGCTTCGATCGTTTCGCTTGAGTCTGATAATTCTTTACTTGGGAATGTTGTTTGAAGAACAAAGTTCCGTGCGTCTGGTCGAGAACTGTGAAATAGATTATCAGATCAGTTAGTCATAAAAGTCGTGATGATTGCTGCAAACTCACGCTGAAACGTAATTACGGAGATCACCGATAGTATGAGTGAGGTTGACTTTGGCAACCATTCTGCATCAAAACGTTAGCGATATACCCTTCAACTATTGAGAACCATAGTCAACTCACCTTGTACCATCTCCCAAACGAAGTTGTATGTTTGTGGTGGGTTTACTTTCGTCTACTTCAAATTTAGCTTGTCCACTTGCACTTGCACCGGTATTTGGTGTACTTGATCCAGAAGCAGAATTACCACCAACTAAAATACCTTGAGGTAAACCACCTGGCATACTTGATGAGCTAGAGGCAATTTCAGGAGCAGGTGAACCTAATCTATTACCAGAACCACCAAAAGGTTTTGCTGGCTTCTTAGGTGGAGCTTGATAATCTTCTTTTCGTCTTTGAGCAACTTCTACATTCAATCTTTGATTGAATTTGACTCCAAATACACTTGGTGGTGCTCTACCTGATTCGATAGCTTGTAATAATGCTTTATTTTGAGGATCATCATAAGAAAGTAAAGGTCCATCCTCAATTGAGAAACCATTTCTCCAGAAAGTCAATCTTCTAGTTTGAACGTTCTCATCGTTATCATCATCTTCTTCCTCATCATCATCTGCAAATCCTGGAGGTGGTGCGGATCCTGCCGCTCCTCCTGCGCCTCCCGCTCCTTGACCAAACATACTAGCTAGTAAATTGTCCATCATCGAAGGCGAGATCGCCGATACACCTGGTCCGGAAGATGCTGATCCAGATGCGGACGGGGCTGATCCAGGTGCTGGTACTTGGGTTGAAGGTGCTTCGTCAGAACCGAGAGTATTACCGGTTCCTCTGAAAGCTGAAGCAGGTTTAGGGGCGCCGGATGCACCGGCTGGAGGTGTTCGAGGACCATTTCTACTAGAAAGTCAGGCATCATAACGAGCGAGCGTATGTATGATGCAAGAAAGAATGGAACTTACTGATTAGCCATACGAAGAATATTGTCGACAAGAGGATTACCAGTGCCTTGCGGGCCATCAGGATTTTGAACCGCTAAACCACTACTATAAGGATCAGCTAAGTTTAGAATGTCATACGGACAGCTGACATACCTTCTTCCTCCACCAGCGTATAGCTCTTCCGGGTCATCTCCTCCTTGAGGTTCATTATCTTCATCCCGACTTTCACCAAGTCTACCGAATCTACGCCTTTCAGGCTGTCCCCATCCAGCAGGTAAAGGTTCAGCTGCGGCTGATCCACCTAAAGTTCTAGCTCCTCCTGCAGCAGCTGGAGGAGGATTGTTGTTGTTATCTTCGGCCATTATAGGTGAGTCCAGAGCTAAATCTGCTTCTTCCTCGTCGTCGTCTCGCTGATGAGGTATCAGCGGTTCGGAAGCTGTTTGAGTTGCAAAAAAGTCTTCTATAGCTCCCTAGTGATGACGTTGATCAAATAAGCTCTTCAAAAACTTCCAGCAACAGTTTCCCAAGTCTAAAAGATCAGGTAGATTTCCTGAAACGATTTTGTGAGGTCATGTAACTTACCTCTAAAGTTGTACCAGATTCTAGAAAATGTAAAGCGTCTTCGGGGCTTGCTTGTGTAATGGCTACAAATTGGTCGATATCTGAAGCACGGAAAGAGACCGTTAGCTGCGTTTACAGAAACTCATTGATCCGTTAGCTAACCTTCTTGAGTCGGCTTGAGACCTGGCATATCGTTTCAGGTTATTACAGAAGACAGAAAGAATAATAGCGAAATATCAAAGGTTGATCAACTACCAACTTGACATCCAAGGTGACGCAGCGATGACTTCACCTCCACCACAACATACAGCAGTGGGCATAGGCATGCGTGAAGAAGTGGACTTTGCCACTTGCGTGCCTGAATTAGAGTTACTCTCGATTTTTGGTTTTCTGATAGGATTTTTATTGAATTCTTGATATTTACCGATTCACGTACCAAAAAGTTATTGTTTCGATTCTTTATAGCTTAAATCGCGTGAACCTATCCCTAAAACACCTACCTAATAGATCGAGATGACTGAACCTCCATCTAAAAGATCTAAAACAGCTGTAGAATCTTCTTCCTCTGCTCCAGTAGATAACCCTTACCTGTAAGCTTTCCAGCTCTTCTTTTCCCTTACCAGGTCATGTAGCATGTAAGCTGACATATACGACCTAGTGCTCATCGAAATATGACTGCTTCTTCTTCATCCAACGGTTATGCTACCGGTAGTAATGGTACAAGTGAAAAAGCCAGTAATCCCTTGAATGGGTTAGTACCCAGGAAAGTATCAGTTGCTCAAGCTAAATCAATCATGGTACGTTCCCTTCGAATCCTGGTTTGTCAACTATGGTCACTTCAACTGAATACTACTCATTTCTAGGACGGAGATGTCAACCCATTCAAAGGCTTACAACCATTTTCAGCATCTTATAGAAAGATTTTAGAACAAAGAAAAGGTTTACCAGTTTATCAAAAAATGCAAGAATTCTTAACTGTATTCTCAGAAAACCAAATTACTGTTATGGAAGGTCAAACCGGTTCAGGTAAAACAACACAAATACCTCAATTCGTTTGTTATTCCGATTTACCAATGTTAAGAGGTAAAATGGTCGCTTGTACTCAACCTAGAAGAGTGGCTGCTATGTCTGTAGCTAAGCGTGTTGCTGATGAAATGGATGGTAAGTTTTCAGTCTTCTCTTTCCATTCCTTAATACCATATTGAAGTTCAGAAAGATATACTAACATACATTCTTCTATAGTTCAACTTGGTAAACAAGTCGGTTACTCGATTCGTTTTGAAGATATGACTGAAGCAGGAACAACTTTCCTCAAGTACATGACAGATGGTATGTTATTGAGAGAAGCAATGAATGATCCGTTATTAGAAAGGTATTCCACTGTTATATTGGATGAAGCGCATGAAAGAACATTGGCAACCGATATATTGATGGGTTTATTGAAAGATGTGAGTTGTTTGTGTTTGGGCCATCTTATCGATTGGTGAAGCGATAACTGACATTGCTCTCGTAGATCGCTAAAAGAAGACCAGATTTGAAGATTATTGTCATGTCAGCTACACTCGATGTCGAGAAGTTCCAGAAATACTTTGGTGATGGACAACCATCAGGTATAGCTCCTGTAGTCAAAGTATCAGGTAGAACTTTCCCTGTAGAAACATTCTTCACACAGGAACCTGAAAATGATTATGTCGAAGCATCGATTAGAACAGTATTATTCATACACCAAGCTGAAGATGAAGGAGATGTGTTATTATTCTTAACTGGTGAAGAGGAAATTGAAGATGCATGTAGGAAAATTCGAGCTGAAGGAGAAGAATTATCTAATAAAGGAATGGCTGGGCCTTTGTTGGTCGTACCATTATATTCATCTTTACCACCACATCAGCAGCAAAGAATCTTTGATCCTGCACCACCAGCAAGAAAAGACGGACTACCAGGAAGAAAAGTTGTTGTTTCAACAAACATTGCTGAAACTTCTTTGACAATTGATGGTATCGTTTATGTTGTAGATCCAGGTTTCTGCAAACAAAAAGTCTATAATCCAAGAATTAGAGTGGAATCTTTGTTAGTCTCACCAATTTCAAAAGCTTCAGCGATGCAAAGAGCAGGTAGAGCTGGTAGAACAAGACCAGGTAAATGTTTTAGATTATATACAGAAAAAGATTTCGTAAAAGAGTTAGAAGAACAAACACATCCTGAAATTTTAAGAAGTAATTTAGCAAATACTGTCTTAGAATTGATTAAATTAGGTATAAAGGATTTAGTACATTTCGATTATATGGGTGAGTATAGTTTCCATTGCTTCTTTTTGCGTTGTGCTGACGGCGTTGTCGAATATAGATGCTCCCGCTCCTGAAACAATTATGCGAGCTTTGGAATTGCTACATTACCTTGCTGCTTTAGATGATGATGGTAATATGACACCTTTGGGTCAAATAATGGCCGAGTTCCCCTTAGATCCTCAGGTGAGTTTCTGGATGCGAAGGTGATTCATACAAAGCTGATTGGAATCTCGCGTTTTCTTAGCTCGCCAAAATGCTGATTGTCAGTCCAGAATTTGGATGTAGTAACGAAATGCTTTCACTTACAGCTATGTTATCTGGTGGGTATCTCCTTT
The DNA here is from genome assembly GCF_036810415.1 of Kwoniella dendrophila CBS 6074. NCBI lineage: Eukaryota > Fungi > Basidiomycota > Tremellomycetes > Tremellales > Cryptococcaceae > Kwoniella > Kwoniella dendrophila. The sequence continues at coordinate 1,399,836 of NC_089483.1, forward strand.
TAGTTTCATATAACAGTGATTTAATCTAATTTCCTCGCTCTTTTATCCAGTACCGAATGTATTCATGAGACCAGCATCGCAACGTAAAGAAGCAGATTTAGCAAAAGCACAATTCACACATCCTGATGGTGATCATTTGACTTTATTAAACGTTTACCATGCATACAAATCGGTTCAAGAAGGTAGTGATTTGAAACAATGGTGTTGGCAAAATTACTTGAATCAAAGATCTTTAACACAAGCTGATAATGTTAGAACACAATTAAAGAGATCAATGGAGAAATTTGATTTAGAATTATGTTCAACTGCATGGGAAGATAAAAACTATTGGAATAATATCAGACAAGCTTTGACTTGCGGTTTCTTCATGCAAGTTGCACACAAAGAAGGTGAAAAAGGTAGTTATATGACTGTGAAAGATAATCAAGTGAGTATAGCATCATTGAATCCGATACATTTAATATAGCGAGTATTTTTGAAAGAACGCTAATAATCTCACGAATAACAGGTTGTTAGATTACATTTATCTTGTGGATTAGATACTACACCTGAATGGGTAATTTACAACGAGTTCGTTTTAACAACAGCAAACGTGAGTCACTTATCTTACCAATCCACCTCAATGTCAATCATACTGACAAGTTATCTTTATTTCATTTATACAGTTCATTAGAACAGTCACAGAAGTTAGACCAGAATGGTTATTAGAATATGCCAATCAATACTTTGATCCAAATTCTTTCCCTGAGAATAGTGAAACTAGAAGAGCATTACAAAGGGTATTAGCAAAGGTGAGTTACTATTCTTTTCACAATTTCTCGGTGCTACTATTGGTACTCAGAAATAACAACTGACGTTTTATTCAATTGTGTAGAAAACCGGTAAATATGCAGATGGAGGTTCAAACATAGATTTGAAGAAGAAAAAGAAGAAGAGAAAGGCTGATCAGTAGGATTGGGCTGCTCAAGAAGTTAGATCAACTCAGAATCCAATCAGAAGGGGAAGATACGCAGTGTTCTAACTATAACATATAGATTATACAACGTTTGTAGACATAAATGTCATGTTACATCAATCATTGGCCAACAAATTTTGGGGTACCTGCGTAACCATGAATACTTGAGTTTCTCCCAAATGATTTTTTCGCTCCAGTCTCAAGGGACAATCCTGTCTCCGGAATTACATCAGGCTGTACTATACGCCAGCACCCCCTTTGCCATCAACACCATAATGCATCATTCGTCTGTGACAATTATGATAATGAATATGCATATTGAACATCCTGTTTCAAGCAAACTGTCAGTGTAAGCACCTAAATCTCACCTTCTTCAACATCATCTTTATTATCTTTCTTTGAAGTTGAAGACATTCTTCTTCTCTGTAAATTGCATTCGACAACATATCAGTAAACGAGTCGTTTACTTAATCATATATAAACAAGAAGGAAACAGTTTCACTGACTTTTGATTCCCTCTCTTTATCTTTGTCTCGACCTTCTTCAGGTTCGATTGACCCTCTCTTTCTGTCTCGTTCTCTCTCCCTATCCCTATCTCTTCTATCTCTATCCCTATCTCCGTCTCTATCTCTTCTGGAATCCCGATCTCTATCCCGCTCCCTTTCTCTGTCTTTCCTCTCACTTCTTTCATCTCTATCTTTGTCTTTTCTATCGCTTCTGTCTTTTCTTGATATATCTTTCTCATCGACATCCATCGAATTATCATCATCTTTATCCTTTTTACTGGTTGAATATCGCCTTTCTTTATCCCTTTCAGATCTATCTCGATCAGATCTATCTCTATCTCTATCTCTATCACGTTCTCTTTCTCTTTCTCGATCACGGGTAGATCCATGTTCGGATGATTCAGCTTCTTTGAGTTTTTCCTATGAGATCGGGATCAGGTTAGTCACATTCAATATCCCCACACAAAAATTTCGTTTTTCACAGCATTATCCGTGCATGGAATTGTTAGCGGCGAACTCACTTTTTGTCTTTTGATGAACTTTTCAAAAGCGACTTTCCTATCGTCTTCTTCAGTAACATCGTTAAATTCAGGTAGATCTTTCATATGCGGTAATGCCTAGAATAGTACAATCAAAGCCAATTAATTGATTTGACCGCATAAAAACAGGAGGCTTGGGGGACTTACCTCTTCATACGTCATTTCCAGATCAATATGTCTACCGACTTTCTTCAGCGCATATCTCAGATCATCGATTCTATGTCTACGTCTTCTTTCATTTCTTCGAATCTCATCTTCTGCAGCTTGTTTAAGTGTTCCATGGATCTATATTGAAAATGGATCTCATCAGTATATGGATCGCTCTTTCTTGCATAATGTAATTCGAAACATCACGCAACGCCTAGTAGATGCAAGAAAAATTCTTGTATGACTTACCGAATCAAAAACTTCTTTCCTAATTCTCTCTTCAAATTGATTTTCAATCTTCAAATCTTTTACCCAAGATTCTAATTCTTCGTAGGTAGTCTCCAGAGTAATTTGTTTGTTTTCTTTTTGTAAAGCCCTTGTCAATTTTTCTGAAGATCTCTCAATCTCTTCACTCAAATCATCAATTTGATCCATGAATAGATCTAACGGATTTGAACCTTGTAAACCTAACAAATTCAAATATCTTTCATCTTTTTTAAGATATTTGTGGTAGATATCAGAGAATCTTGAATTTTTGTTTATGATTCCTTGTTCAGTTAATTCAGTCAAAAGAACTTTAAATTCATCTCTTGATTTTCTTGATTTACGTATATTCTCAATTCTTATTTTTTTACTTTCTTCTTCATGTTCAATCTCTAATTTTCTTGAATAATTATCATATACTTGAATCATATCTATAGTTTCTATCTTTTGTAACTGTCTATCAGATTTGAAATGTTCACTTGATACAATTAGATCATGTGCTTCTCTCCATCTAGTGGATACTGATATATCCAATGTTTTGATTAGCTCAGAAAGTGTTTTAACGTTCCTATCTCTTAATTCTCTTTCATCTGCCTGTAAAACGATGAGAAAAGTATGTCAGATTAAGTTGTTCTGTAGTGCTTTTACGACAAGCATGACAAATTTCTGAAGTTAAGACTTGACTCACTTCTTCCATTCTTCTCAAATCGTCAACGTATTCATCGAGAATCAAAGCTCTTTCATCATATTGAGCTTCACGCCAATATCTATTATTTTGGAATACCCTTTCAGCTGTTTTCATTGTAGAGTAACTTTTAATTTCTGATGATGAAGCAAATAATTTATGAAAGATTGGTCGAAGTTTAGAAATCCGAAGTTGTTTTGCTTGTCGACGTGATTCATGTATGCTGTTGATATGCTATAAAATACGATAATCATTAGGCATTTTGAGAGTAGCCCGGGCCTAGAATGACAAAATGAACTTACCTTTTCAAAGGCGCCTTTCTTTTCTGCTAAGGAATTCAAAGCTTTATAAAGGGGATCCATAATGATCTTTCTCATCGTTTGATCCCATGTCCATTGTTCATTTATACCTTCTCTTTTCAACAGATAAATGAATGCTTCTTCTGCTTTAGCTCTATCAGCGAATCCACCTGGAGGCATAACGATTACTTCTTGAGCTGGTATGACAGGTGTTTGCTGTTGAGCTTGAGAAGGAGTTTCAGAACCGTTTCTAGATAAAGGTGATTCAGTTGATGTGGTAGGTGGTAAAGATCCGTAAGGGGCTATAGCATTTGCTGCTGCTTCTCTTAATTCTCTGATATCTTCTGGGGTAGGTGATCTTGATCTTTCAGGGCTATCACATTCAGATTTTAAAGGGAATAAGCTAAAGTTCATATACACTTTCACTGAGAAGAAGTGACGGTACCATAGCTTACCTTCCTAGACCTTGTGCTTTTCTTTCCTCTTCTCTATCAATCTTCTCCTTTAACTCTTTCAATTCAGGTGGTAAATCCCATTTTGTCTCTTTAGTAGCTGTGTTGACATAATAAGGTCTATCTTTTGATGTATATTGTTTCCATTGTGTTTTAGCAAGTGCTTTCTGTATCATTGAAATTGTCACATATTAGCTGATCTCACTTTTTAGATTAACAACTGAAGAAAATAGGATAACTCACTTCAAATGGAGATTTTAACTCATCCGGTTTTTCCCATACACTTTGTTTCGTAGTCGCATGAGACCAATACTTCCTACCTTCTGAATTGGTGTATTCGCTCTAAGGCATACGAAGGTGAAGTCAACAACATTGGATATAGATGAGAATAGGGTCTTTTTTGGCATGGTGGGATTATTGGGAACTCACCCATAGCGATTTTTCCGCAGGTGAAGCTGCCATTTCTACTCTGATTGTCCGCTCTATAATATTTCCACCTATACGAAGTGTGAACAATGGGAGTGCAACTCAGGCTGTCTAGCTATGACAAATAACAGTTGAATTGGTTTCGAGAGTAGTAAAGATACATATATGTAAGAAGCAAAGCGAGTACTACCTATTGGAGGGATACAGACCGCCCAACGACTTCGAGCGAATTTATGATCAACAAGCAAGATTACGTAACTTAATATCACTTGACGCTGGGTTCACGAAGAGGATAATAAACCGTCATGTTTTTGACCAAATATCCATTGAGATATTTCTTTTTATAATCCATTGCAAATGAACCTACCTAAAACACCCAGATATGAGCTTTCGTTCTAAACATAACCTTCCTATTGAGAGTTTATGGTAAAAGGAGGCCCAGTTTATGAGGTCACTGAGAGTAGCAAGCAGTAATGTGGCCAGTTTTATTACCTTTGATATCGTTGGAAGCCCGTAACAAAGGTGATAGATTGGTAAATACAGTATATATAAGAGGCATCAATTTACAATTCCCCAGTCGCTTTTTCTCTCCCCAACACAACTTCACCCCCATTCTCCTTCCTATATCTATCGCACGAGTCACTCATAAATATAGTAAGTGGCGTCACGTTTATTCATCCAGAATAGTCGTCGCATTCCATGGTACGAGTAAGGTGTTAAAATTCTGTATTGCATACCTTTTTTCCGGTTAGTAGATGCAATCCTTGTCTATCAACATGACTCAAGGCAGTGAAACAACTTCTATCGCGAAACTGTTACGTGACACATTCACAAAAACCAAAGAAGATGATTTGAAAAGACATGACGATCAGCATAATACTTACGAGGACTTCAAGAAAGCAGGACGTTTTAATACACATGGTTGGCTGTTAGAGCCTCACCCTAGAACAGCCAAATCGCATATCAGCTTCAAGATTGATGGCCAACGAGTTTTTACATCACCTGTACCACAACTCATCATGTATGCAAGCCACAGAGAAGCTCTGTGGCTTGAATCGCCTGGCGTATCACCCTCTGCTCGATCCTATACCTCCTCTCAATACACTGCGGCTCGTCAAAGCTTTTCAGATGCATATGATAAATTCATTGAGGGCGCTATCACAAAATTTGGCACTGTGCAACTAGAATCATTCGACACAGATTCCAAATTAGACGAGTTCGATGAAGATGGTTTGAGAATTGGCTTCTCAAGTTCACAAATTGGTAACAATCCTTCAAAAGCTCAAATTCCAGCTTCAACAGCTTCGGCTACCAGTTCAAATGATAATCCCACCATGCGTGGCAGGCTTGTCGAAGTTTGGCATAAATACGCCGATAGTAAGGACGGAGACAACAATTAGCTTCTTGGCTGAACTCTTGCCGTGCCGAAGTATATAGAGTGTTATAGATTGTTCGGGCAAGGTGCGACAAGAAGAGTCTTTTTTCTGTATACTGTGAATGTTCACCATAGCCGTGGGCAGTGTAGCATTATGCATAATGAATTTGAGGTTGTTGATACAATGAATAAGTTAGAGTAAGCGTGAATCGTCAATCTTTTTCCCTTGAACAACCCTGTGACACGATTTCGCAGGTATCCGTACATTGTGGAAAGCTCTCGTATGTTCTCCACAATACGTGACAGGAGTACCTCCTTTTATCAGAGGATGTCTTTCCATAAAACCATCAGGATGACGAAACGCATACTCGTATGTGTCCCTTGTCACGCTCGAGCATCCCCAAGCTATCCTTTCATTTTTCACATCCAGCAGGTTCTGTTCTGTTTTTTATGCTAAAAAGTTTTGTAGTAGTGAGTTGCGGACTTATATTCTGTACTGAACAGGTATTGTGGGAGTATTTGCCATAAATACCAGTGGACATTGTACTACATCAGGGAATCTTTATTGTTCTTTTTACTGCTTTCTTTCGCACGCTGAATATAGTTTATCATTTTATCATAAAGTATCGTTAAAGTACCCAAGTTGATTCTTCATTTGAAATTTTCAACAGTGAGATACGCTCTGGTACAGTATTTGAATCATTAAGATAATTCCTCTTGTAGCTTACAACCGAATATTCGCCCGCCAAATCAAATATACTTTTAAATGATTATGTCAAGTCACGAAGTGCTCCAAGCTGCGCTTAAGCAGTACCAAGATGATCAGGCTCTGTCAGCTGTTACTGATGAGCTCTCGGAGGAAGTAGAGAAACTCAGAAATTTTGTACTGGCACAAGGCGATGATCCATCATGTGTTGGTGAGATTCAGTTTCGCGTTGAAAATTTGACCGATAAAGCAACCGCATCAAACGAGAAAACAGATGTCGGTTCAAGTGATAACAGAAAGCTCATTGCCTCAAGCGGAGTTGCAGGCTCTACTCGATCTTCGACTCCCGAACAATTAACCGAGAAGGATGTCGACACAAAAAGTAAGCGGAAGCGCTTTTGGGAGAAGATCACTAGAAGCTCCAAATAGGTGACAATCTGACATGGGGCTATGGCCTGCGTTTTGTGAATCCACAATCATCCTATTATACGATATACACTCATGTTGAAGGGGGATGGTCATATGATATGTATATGTCCGAATTGCTTTTCCCTCTTACCTATTGCTAATTCTGTATTGAAAAGTCGAGCTGAGCAGTCATATCTTCTGATACATAACGGAGGGTCATATAGTACTATGTCATTCCATAAATACTGTATGGCTAATTGGTGTTTGAGGTAAATACTACTGTAAATAAGCTGCACACTTTGACCTTTCTACAATATTGAGAGGAGTGTCCACTGTAACTGTCATATCTCAAGTATGCGTCATGTATCTTGAGTGCATACACAGCTTCTTAGCTTCTTGGTCCCGAAGGCGGATGCATGGTTCCCTGAGGTTGCAGCTTGACTTCCATATCTATGGCGCCATATGGAGGAGAAAGGAGAGAATGACGCTCATGGTAGTTCTCACACATATGTATCTCCTTTGATCTTCTTGATTCGTACAGGCAGCCCTTTGTGACTTATAACCCCAAGCCCAGGAATAAGGATCGTACGACTGCGAATCCTGTCCATATAAAGAACACATGACTGCGCTAAGAATCTTATTTTCTTGATATTTCTCCCCCATCCTCAAACATATAACCCTTTGCATACATAAGTTATTCACCGTTTTTGACAGTATCCCTAAGTCGAGCATGAACAGTATTTATAATTAATATCCATTCGCTTGCACAAACTTTCAACTCACCTTTTTTTAGTATAAACACAGATATATATACATACATAATCATGGCGGAAAGTGAACAATCAAATTCGTTGGTCGAACAACTTGAAGAACAGGAGCATAAACTTTCACAAGATTTTAACAAAGATTCTCTAAAGGATTAGATGATTTTTATGAATCCCATATGACGGATCAACCATCCACTTATAAACCTGGATTTTAACTTACTTATAATCATGATCCCTCTCAAAAATATCCTGAGCCTAGTGTAGACTTTTGTGACACTTATGTTATTGCTTCGCAAATAGCTTCTGAAAGTGGTGGGTCTATACAAGCTTTTGAAACTTTCCCAGAACTTCGTCAAGCATATTCCAACGGTTTTGAAGATACTTCAAATAAAGTCGCTCATGAAGCTGTTATAAGCACAGTCAACAACGTAGTTGAAGACCGCATACTCGAACATACAATGAGGGGTCTGGGAGCTAGGCTTCAAAGTGTTATGAACGATCCGACTGCTAATTGGAATACTTCTGTGCCTGGGAATCAAGAATACGATGAAGACGGTGTAAGAATCGCTTACTCTGGCTCACAAATTGGTGTTAATACAATATACCAAGAGCGCTTGGAAGGTGGTCAATCCTATACAGTGCGCTCGTGGAGAACGTACTTATGATATGATTCGCTATCATCTTGACTCATGTTCGCGCCGATATATCCATATGGAGGAGAGTAAGCATAGTACTCTTTAAGTAAATACTTTGTTATCATTCTATAAGGACTACAGTATGAGATTATTATGCGCTCCTCGTCCCTACGTGACACAATGTATTGAAAGCCGTAATCTAGCATGAGTTTCCACGTTGAAGACTGCAGAATCATACTCGCCGAAATGCCTCACGTAAAGTCCAGTAAATGTTTATAAACTCTTGGTGAATGTAGCAAGTGACCGCCTGGTTCATGATTGAGTATAAACAAGACGGTACGGTGTGGCACATCAGGCAGGAGATCGAGAGCGGAGGTCTTCAATCTTTCAAACCACAGTATAAATTGAAAGTGGCATACTGTATATCCTCCACCTTGTAGTTATGTAAATTGACCTATTGACATGCTGAGGGATCGTAAGATTACAATATTCATTTGTAACACTTTTCTTCATACCTCCTGATAAATCTGTACTGAAAAGGTGAGTTGTGCTGGTGAAACTGCTAAGCATAAAAAGAGGGTTGTTCGCTTCAATTCGAGTGGCACGTCACGACTGAGAGCATTTTTCTACAGTAGCTCCTAATTATCCTTTCAATCTCGTGACAAGCAGGCAACAGGATAAGAGAAGGCAATGCTCAAACCTGTTTGGGAGAGACACAGGATGTACGTATCAAAGAAGGCGAAGCTAACAGCTGTCAGGAAGAGATATAGAATGTAAGTACTTCTATCGAGTATCTATTTCAAATTGTGATCGAAAGAAAGGATTTATCTAGTAATGACTCTGTTCCTACCTGTCTTGTACTTTCTGAATATGTATTTAAGACGTATGACGAAATGTATCCTTTCACAATTATAAGCGACCTCAACGACAAGTTTCTAGCTATCTTACATATAAATACCCTCTACTTCAAGCTGAATTGACACAACTTCTCTTCTCTCTTGTCTATCTTCTCCATCACCACTTCTTCTCAAATCTCCAGCCTCAACTATCCACATCATCCAACTCGTAAGTAAGTTGACCAATATATTTCGAAAATACTCTTAACACATAGTTGCGAAGAGCTGACAGATATCTTGATCTCCTATCAATATATCAGTAAGTAACCTATACACACCTACTCTGGGATATTTTTCCATAAATTATGTCAGAAAATTTAGAATCAAGATCGGCTCACTGGTCATCAGCTTGGCGTGAGGAAGCGAGTGAAATGTCCCAAGACTTCACAGCTGTTAATATTCAGACTGGGCTGGATGATCCTTATCATTCTCAGATGGAAGGTAAACCTGATACTTACAAGCCTGGTTTTGTACTTGTATCAGAACATGAACCTTCACAAATAGATTTTATGCCGTTTGTCATCATAAAAGACGATTACGAAGGCGCATGTAAATATGCGTCTGAACATAACGATAACAACAATACTACCCATGCTGAAGCTTTCGAAACCTTTGGAAGTGTCCGTCAAGTCTACTCAAAAGCTATGGAAGATGCAGTCAATCGATTGATCCATTCAGATATCGGAGAACAAAACTTACAAGCTCATTTTGAATTTCGAGAATTTATGAATAATCAAGCACAAGCCGACGGATCTCTAAATGGAAGAGAAGCGCAATTCTTGTCTGAAATTAAAGAGTTTCTCGACAATCAAGTGCAAGCGAACGGAGCTCTCCATGGAAGAGACCCCCAACTCTGGTCTGAGATTGAAGAGTTTATCAACAGTCAAGAGCAAGCGGACGGATCTCTACAAAAAAGAGACGTTAATAACGTTATTATTAGTTCAGCGGAAAATGAAGAATACGATGAAGATGGTGTAAGGAACGTTTATTCGGTTTCACAATTTGGTGGCAATCGAAGATACCAAGAATCGAAGCCTTGAGAATGGTGATATTTGGTCAAGCGGTTTACTGTCTGAAATGATCCACCCTACTCGTAATCTCTGTTCTTCATAGTCCCAAGAGTACATTTGAGCCGTCGCCTGGTATCGAATCCATATATAGTCATATACGAAGCGATTATATGAATTCCAAACACATTTCGAGCTTGTCTTCCTTCTTTAGCAAAACTGAATCAAAACCATGATTCGGGATCTTCATTCCGACTCAGAATTTTGCCTTCCTTATCTTGCTTGCCTACTTTGCGTGATCCTCCTCCACGCTATAGGGGACCCAAAATTGTCACGATATGCTCAAAAGCAGCTGCATACCTGTGCAATGATCAATCCCCTGGATTCGTATTAAGTCTGCTTATATATGAAGGCAATACGAGATATGTCATAACATGACATGATCACCAAGAATGCTAGATGCAAAGGATATTAACCGATTACTGTATTTACAATCAAATTGAGATAATAAGTAGAAACAATTTCAGAAGTCATGAATATAAATATGCATGAGAAGCAATGTAGATCTGTAGATGCGGTTTTTTTCTACAGGATAATGTATGGGCTAAATGTCTTATATAATGGGTGTGTAGGCCATGCTTAAAGAATTGATCTTTCGTCACGAGGTAGCCAATGGACTTTCTTGTGAGATTCCCCCTTGTTAGTGGAAGAAGGACCCTTTGATGAGTCTTGTGGTAATTTCCACTCTTCACCCTCATGGATAGGCCCATGATTTTCTATGGTGATAGTTTCTTCTTGTCCACCACCACCAGCGGAAGTATTATTCTCTTTTGGATCAACTTGCTGATATTCCCTACTTGATACCGTGCTATATGTACGGTTTTCCCAACTGAGTCGTTCAATTCGTTGTTCCCGTTCTGTCGGAGGTGTTGGTCTTCTATTAGATCCACTTGATTTCACAGACGATGTTTGTGAATTTGGTCGCCACATAGTTGATGACTGTAATTATTGATTGTTTGATAGAGTATCTGTTGAAGGCACAGGTGAGATAAATACTCTTAGAATACAAGTGAGTACGATAGGCAGGAGGTTTTTATATATATATATAGATAGATATAGATATGTTTGTGTGAGAGTTTTGAGCGCGATGTCCTGATTGTCCATTGTGTGTTGATACAATGGTTCTCGGATACTTGAAAGGATATTTCATTTGGATCAAAGGTTGTAGCACTCTTTCAGAAGCCTCACTGATCGTTATGGCGTGCTTTCTTGCGACACAAATCCCTTATCTAACAGAAGATGACAAGAGTAATTGAATCGTGTTGGGTTGCAGCCATCATATAGAGGAGGTTACCTTTTCTTGGATGATCAAGGTGAAAACATACATGAGCTTGGCGTAAGTGACGTTGATTCCGCGAAAATCGGACTGAAGCTGCACTGCTGTGTTGTGTAGGGCGATCATGTGTTTGTGACACTATGAAGAAGGACTACATGCAACATTGCGATCTCCGCTCAGATATGTATCGTCAAATGATGATACTAAATCTCAACGATCTTCTTGCTTGAGTATTCGAATGCTTTTGAAGATATAGCGTACTCAATCTCTTATCGCTTCGGCCGTCAGTTGTCATCATCTTGATGTCTTTCCTGTCTCTATTGAATCGGATATGAGCGGTGCCTTGTAAATGAGAAGGATAAATTGCGGCAAATGCTAAGGGGATGAAGGAAAATGTAAAAGATTGCGTTGTGAATTCAGGGTTTTCACCATTGGGATTTTCGAATCTGACGTCCCAAAAATTCGAATTTGCAGAAATTCGAAAACATCATTTCATGATGAAGCAAAAATATCATTGAAAAATTCGATACCAATTGTATGTCCCCAAAGTAACGCGATTCCCTCCGATACTTCATCATCAACATCATCATCTTTCTTTAATTTGTTCAACTTCGTCAATCACATCAACAAAGAAAACATCTGTCAAGATGATAAGAGGAAGGTGAGTTACGATGATGATGACGCTAAGTGCGTTCAACAAAAACATTCCCGAAAAAAATTGTATTGGGAAAACCTCCACTTCGCCTAAATGGGTGAGATGTTATGCTGTTTCTGCACATACAACCCAACTACGATATAGCCTATAACCGTGATAATACTAGTCTTCGATCAGCTGTACTGACCTACATGATGCTCAGCTCTTCCAAACTTGCTCGAAGCAGACTCAATGCAACCTCCTCCTCAAGTCGACAGCAGACTAGGGGTATGGCAGATAGAACTATAATAGCTGCGAACAAGAATTTAGTACCTATCAGGTGAGTTTCTGTTATATTGACCACCTATGTATGAATGTAAGCTGAATCACTACACTAAAAAAACGTAGAACAAATCTTCGAGGTCAGCTCATTCTGGTTTCTTCCGTTATGATGAGGAGAGAGCTGATATCTGATACTTTGCGCAGGTTCCGCATTATTGAATACTCCTCGTGTGAGCTGCTATCTCCTATCACCAGTTCACTTTTTGCTATATAACTAACTCCCAGACTTGATTTCTGGTGTGTCTATAGCTCAACAAGGTAAGCTTAGCTTTCTGTACCTCTTAGCTTTCGCAGAACAAGCTGATAGGTTTGAACGATTACAGGGTGCAGGTTTCTCTAGAGAAGAAAGACAGATTTTCGGTTTAGAAGGATTCTTACCTTATGACGTGCATTCATTAGAAAAACAAGCTTTGAGAGCTTATAACCAACTTCTTAAAGTAAGTGAACCAGACTTCATGGAAAGATATACTGAGTTTATCTATTTAGATTAATGATCAGATGCGTGAGATCTCAGAGCTAATTTTGTTCATGAAAAAACCTAGCAACCCTCTGTAATCCTTAAACATGCTTTCCTTGCTTCCCTTCGGGACCAAAATCAAGTCCTTTTCTACAAAATCATGCAAGATCACTTGAAAGAATTACTCGGTGTACTTTATACTCCTGGTAAGTTGGATGTTTGGCTGAACTTACAAGTAATTTGGGTTTCATAGCTGACAAATCGGTAATTTAGGTGCCGCTGAAGCCGTAGCAAACTATTCAAACCTTTTCAGACGACCTGTTGGTTGTTATATCGTGAGTACGGAAAGCTTTCGTAGTCAATAGCTTCAAGCTCTGAAGATGCCCAAGCTGACATATGTGTGAACCAACAGTCCTTCCCAAATCAAGATGGCATGCGAGCACAACTCGAAGGTCATTTACTTGATGTCAACAGAACAGCCGATGTAGCCTATGATTCCAACAGTCCTCATGATGCTATCGATTTAGTTGTTGTAACTGATGCAGAAGCTATTTTAGGTATTGGAGGTGAGTTTGAGATAGCATAATAATTCTTATATTAGATTGTTTCGCTAAATTCTTTATTTTATGTTATAGATCAAGGTGTAGGTGGAATAACAATTTCAACATCAAAAGCAGCTTTATACACTTTAGGTGCAGGTATAAACCCAAATCGAATCTTACCTGTAGTTTTAGATTGTGGTACGGATAATCATGCTTTATTCTCAGATTCATTATATATGGGTTGGAAAAGAACAAGAATCAGAGGTAAAAATTATGATCAATTCGTTGACAGATTTATTCAAAATTGTAGAGAATTATATCCAAACGCCATTATACATTTTGAAGATTTTGGTATGGCAAATGCTTATAGATTAATGGAAAAATATAAAAACATTCCAATGTTCAATGATGATATTCAAGGTACTGGTGCTGTAGCTTTAGCTGCTTTAATTGCGTAAGTCAAAAGTTTTCCTTTTTTTAAAAAAAACCAAGCTGAATCGCATAAGCTAACATTCCTTGATAAATGACTTCCATTACTCGTATATCACTAAAACGTCCATCTTCAAAATTCACTATAACAGCGCAATCAAAGTTTCCGGAACATCATTAGCAGATCAAAGAATTGTAATTTATGGAGCAGGATCAGCAGGTATGGGTATAGCAGATCAAATCAAAGATGGTTTAATGATTTTAGAAGGATTATCTGAAGAAGAAGCTTCAAGAAGATTTTGGTGTGTTGATAGAAATGGTTTATTAGTTGAAAGTATGGGTAATAATTTGAGACATGCTCAATTACCTTATGCAAGACCTGATGAAGAAGTTGAGCATTGGGCTAAATCCGAAGGTAACAATGATGGTACTTGGTTAATGGATGGTGAGTTGTCAGAGTTTGATAATTTAGAAATCAGAATTGTCATTAGGTAATGATCTAATATTTGTTGCTTATTGCTTATAGTCGTCAAAAATGTTAAACCAACCGTATTGATCGGTACTTCAACGCATTCAAGAGCATTCACAGAAGATCTGATTAAAGAAATGGTAAGTTCGGTTAAATACACTTTCAATGATGATTTTTAGCTGACATGTACTAAAATCATCAGGGTAAACATGTTGAAAGACCTATCATCTTCCCAATGTCTAATCCAACAGCATTATGTGAAGTTGATCCAGCAGATGCACTTGCATGGACTGAAAACCGAGCTTTAGTGGCTACTGGATCACCTTTCCCACCAGTTGATATTGGACAAGGTAAACAATGTGAGTGTTACACTATATGTCTTTCTTTCTCTCGAACACAATCGGAAAATAATTCGAAAAATGCTGATTTATGTGGATGATTTTGAATGGGATTTAGATACAGTAGCACAAACAAATAACGCATTAATTTATCCAGCATTAGGATTAGGTGCAATTTTAGCAAGATCAAAAACAATTTCAAATTCAATGTTAATGGCTGGTGTAAATTCATTAGCATCATTATCACCTGCATTAACAAATCCTGAAGCTTCTTTACTACCTGATTTGGCTGATGTTAGAAATGTTTCCGTTGATGTTGCTGCTGCCGTCGTAAGACAAGCTGTAAAAGATGGTAATGCTCAGGATGAAAATACAATTAAAGTAGTTAATGGTAAAGGTCCATTACCTTTAGAAGAATACATCAAAGTGAGTTTTGTATTCCTCCCTTTCGAAACTCCAATTTGCTTTGCAGTTCAAATGCTTACTTGATTATTCTTCAAAACAATTCCATCGTATTAGTCACGAATGTGGGATGCTGTTTATAGACCACTTGAACTTGTGGATTAAGTATTTGTAATTAAGTCTTTTTTCTTAGAATCCTGAGAAACTCAATTTGCTGTTCACTTTGCAGTCTTCACATTTTATTCCATACTACTTACCACAAACCCAATATAGAAAGTTTTCCCTTGTTTTCGTTTTTCACTATCCTCATTATTTAGACGGATTCGGATTTGATATTGTTTATTTCTTCAAGCTGTGTCAATCACCTTTTCTGAAACAAAGCGCTCGCATTTAGGATCCTTTCTACGCTTAGCCCGGCCAAATAGGTGTCTTGACAGACGACGCGAGATTATAGGAATAGATAAAAGAGATCTCACAAATGCATTTAGTGTTGCTGCACACGGACTTTTACCCTCTACTCTACATATTTCCACGACTGTATACTATATTGAATCTATCTCCTGCCCAGGCCCCTGATGTCCGCCATTAAGCCCTTTCCTACGCTTGACAAACCCTTCCTCGCCTCCCACATCGGGTAGATACCCACCAATCCCAGACCGACAAACAACCAAGTAATCGATATACACACCCAGGCTGTGAAGCCAGCTTTAGGGTAGACGTGGGAAGAGAAGAAGAGCGGAAGGGGAATAAGCTGAGAGTTTGACGTCAGCTCGGATCGTAAACGTAGCTACACGGAGACTTACAATGATGAGAATAGCAGTAAGTGACAAAGCCGACCATGAAGCGAATCTGAAAGCCTTCTGCAACCCCACCTCCTCCTCTGAGATATCCGTCGACTGTTCTTCCGAGTCTTGCCTCTCAAGAACAGCGGGTACCGAATCGTCCATCTCTTTGCCCTGCTTCTCAGTAGGAGTAGTCGGTGCGGTAATCGTCTCGGTGATCTCACTGGCGTCCACAACGTTGATCGCTCGAGTAATGTCCCAATCGAAGTCCGCTGGCTTGACAATCGACCAGACGACGGTGATAATACTTCCCACTCCGATGGCGAGGAGGTTGCCCGTCAACATTTCATAATCTCCAAAAGTCGTGTTAACATCCACCACTCCATTGTTCAATCTTGCCGTAATCCCAATCCACCCAGCAATAGCAGCGACAAATCCTACAATCGCCCCGACCACCGCTCCGGTTCCATTGGCCTTCTTCCAAGTGATACAAAGGGCAATGGGCACAACGGCACTTCCGATGATAGTGCCCATAAGCTCGTAGAGGTACCCCATAGACACGCCGATGTAGTTGAAAGCCGTTGCGATGGCGCCCATGAACAGGGCGAAACCGAGAATACAAGCGTGGGAGACCCAGAGGATCTGTTTCTCGGTAGGACGTGGGTTGATGTAGGTTCCGTAGACGTCATAGGTGAGGAGGGAGGACACCGCGATTTGTTCGGCGGAACAGGCCGAGGTGACGGCGAGGAAAAGGAGGATGAGCATGGCTATGGCTCCGCTTTGACCCATCAGGGCGGCGGCAGCTGGGACGATATGGAACGATCAGCAGTTGCTCAGGAAAGAGGATGCGATAGGAGAATTGGAACATACCCTTGACGGCTGGAAGACCCGCCGAGACTTCCGCAGAGGTCAACTGGATGTATGCAGTATCCCCATGTGCTAATGCGACAGCCGCGAGTCCGAGGGAAGTAGCAATGCCCATCGGTACTCCGAACCAGGCAATACCACCAAGCAGGAACGCCTTGACGCTAGTCCTAGGGTTTGAGGCGATAGCTCGTTGCCAGTACGCCTGATCGTTGAAGACCGTGCCGAAGTTGCCTAACCCCTTTGATCAGCCTCTGTAGCCTTGTCCAGATCCAATCTGTGGGTATTGTAGGAGTAGTGAGAGTGGGGATTGCGAGATCTGACTCACCAACAATATTGAGAACCCCAAAGATCAACCCGCTCTTCGACCTCATAGTCAAGTAACTCCCCTGCGCATTTCCCGTTACCGGCTTGACCTCACTAGCCCTCTTGAGCATATCCCACATCTTGGATGGACTCCCGATAATATCGCTGGTAGCGTATGCGGTGAGGGCAAAAGCGATGAGGATGCAGTATAGGACGAGTGTGTGGGAGTAATCTGCGATTAGGGTGGCTCGCATTCCACCGGCGACTACGTAGATGGAGACGCCGATGGGGATGAGGAAACAGGCGGCAACGGTTGACATGCCGGTCAGGTCGGAGACGGTGGCAGAACCTCCTAGGACAAGCATGGCTGAAGGAAGCGTCAGATTCTGGATCCAGGAGAGAATAAAGGGAAAACGGGGAAGGGTAGGAGAGAGGGAGACGTACTGGAGACGATGATGTTGGTTGCGAGACCGAAGAAGAGGAAGGTGAGGTGGGCAGCCCGACCCCAGCGGGCGTAGATGATCTCGAGGAAGCTGTGAAATCAGTCAGCTATGAAAGGCAAACATCGCTGAAAAGCGATTGATAGTTGGCTGAGTAATGGGATGTGTCGATGGATGTGAAGGAAGAGATAGGGCTAGTGGTACTTGGTACTAACGTGTGGCAATATGGCGCATGTTGTTTGAGTTTACTCGCAATCATGGCAAAGAGCAGGACTGAGTACAGTCAGCGTCATCAAGCTGAGCATGAGGTTTAGTAGACTCACTTTGAATGGTTGCACCCGATGCGTACCACCATGGCCCGCTGATACCGAACTTGTACGCTGTTGCACTGGACTGAAGAAGGGTCGCAGCCCATGTCCATGCCGAGACGATTCCGGCTGCTATCAGACCTGGTGGGATACTATATCACGATGAGCTTAAGGTACTAAAGGATGGTAAGGTGGTCTCAACAGCTGAGGTGGACATACCTTCGACTTGCCGAGGTGAACTCTTCCGCCGAGGTGACTTTGTGAGAGGTATAACGACTTTGAATCTTGGTAATGCTGGAAACGAATCGATCAGTCATCGGTATCTACGGTGGGAGCAGACCGATGAACTCACCCAAGCATGGCAACACTGAAGAAAAGACCCATACCAATCTGCGTACAGCTTTAGCGACTAACTTTTATCTTGACAGCGCCTTGGAGGTGAACTCACGACTACGCCATAACCGGCAGCTTGAGGGAGAACGTGCGACATTGTAAAGTATGCTCTCTATGGTGAAGGTGTGTTTCCAGGGGATGATTCTGACGAGATACGAAAGTAGCCCTTGCGTATTTATACATCTAGCCCAGCATGCTGCAACTTGTTCACCGATAAGCTATGACCCAATGGCGAATCAACCTTTCCTGGTGGATGCAGGAATCACCAGGAGATAACTCCTTAGTCCAATTCCGTTCCAATCGGTTTCATCCGAACAGAACAAATTACTAGGTAGAATGAGATAAGGTTTTTCTGAATGATGATTTGCAGATCATCATCCTTCTCACACTAGATCTATCTGGGGAAGAAGACGGGGTTTAGGAGGCATAGAGAAAGGGATCTGCAGATAAGAGATAAGAGATAAGAGATGGAAGCCATGTGATTCCCGCGAAGTCCGAGATAAGGAAATATGGGTTTGACCAATGAGATGCGGGTGTGGCTTGATCCGCTTTCGAACGACGATAAGGAGTTTTGTTTTAGCGTGTTATCGATCTAGAAGGAACCGCGTCAGCGCTCAGTTTTCAGAGCTTCCTTATTCATTACACAGAGTGCCTGACGATGCTTATCATGTCTAGTGCTGGGAGACCCTTGGTTCCCTATGTCAAGGGATCGATTCCATGATGATTGGAGGAAGAACAGCAAGCTTATCTCTCTGCCAGAATTCTAATATACAGTGCCTCACTTTACGGCGCCCGCCTTACTGTTTGATGTTGATATGAAGATAAGGAGGGCAAGAAGGTATAAGTGACGGGGCAACGAGACGGGGAGAGGGGGAAAGAAGGCTGACATGCTACTGTAATATCGGATGGTCAAATCACCAATCAGAAGAGAACAGATATTGAAGATCTTGGGAATATCGCACATAGGAAACTCAAGTTAGACGAGTACGGTTTACCGGCACGACAAAAATTTTTGGTTACCAGTAATGATGGTATCCAATCAGAATTAGAGGATATCAGTGATACTGTATACTAGGTGACAAGATTTCAATGTTGAATTAACAAAACAGCCGAAAACATACACTCTGTTACATATCAGAAGAATTCCCTTCAAGAATCGAAACCCTTAAAGCATCTCCCATGTCAAAAAGAAACAATATTTCACGTCGTATCGTAAACAGTCATTACAATTTCTTACCTCTTATTATGAAATACACAAGAATAAGATGTCAAATTGGTTGGGCATAACTCTCAATCATGTCAATGACATACGTAATATCTCACAATCTAAATTCAAAACGGTTGACAAAATCTGGGATGTGATATGTATTCAACTTCAATTTCAATCAAGTGTCAATTATCTACTGTAGCCCTTGATATCCCATTTATGATATGATTATAATTTAGGTACATGTGCATACAGTACAACATATGATTACAAAAAAAGGACAACTAATCGTACAGTATGAATATGTATATTGTAAATTATGCTTATGACCATGATGGTGTGATGAATAGAAGATGATATGATCATTTTAAAAACGTCGTCTCACATTTTTGATCAATCAATAGTTGCCACATACTGTATAATCTAATCGCCCTCAATTAGGATTTTTCTTGAGAATATCATCTACGCTTCTGGATTATATTGTACCGAAATCTCTTTCTCTTCTATCTTCTTCAATTATATTATTAGGAAAACCATTTATAGTTCCTCCTGTTCCTGTTAAATAACTACTACTAGTTGTTGTATTAAAGTTGAAATTGGATGTGTTAGATGTATTTGGTGTTTGTGGTTGTGGTTGTTGTGAACTAGAACTATTTGATAACCAGCCATTTCCAGAATTTATGATTGCAGCATTATAATCGAAATTTAAAGTTTTTGATCCTGGATTTAAACTATTTAGAATCATTGGAATGTCATCATCAATAATCTTTTTAGATAAATTATCTCCTTCTCGCATTAGAATCGAAAATTGTTTCTATATGGATAAAAATGGATAAATAAAATTCAATAATTAGTCAATAGTTAGTCCGTCAATCAATCAGATCTATCGTTATGCATTTGATTTACACAAATGTTGTTTTACTCACCTTCAATTTAGTATCAACTTTACTGATTAAATCAACAATTTGAGGGGTCAATTTTTGTCCATCACCAACTAAAGTTCTATCTGAAGGTAATTCACCAGCTATATACAATTGTAATGCATCTGCCCCATTTTCCTGATACGTTTGTTGAGATTGATATTGTTGAGGTTGAGCAGTTCCACCAAAATATCCACCATTACCTCCGCCTAATCCATGTTGTAAATGTGATCCTTCAGATATAGGTGAGGTGATAGTTTGATTTTGCTGTTGTTGTTGTTGATATGTCGAAAACGTAGCTGTTGTAGTCATTATACTTGATGCAGGTGATTTTGGTGTTGATAAATGATTATGAAAAGGATTCTCTAATGGTGCTGAATGTATTATAGTAGATTGATGTAACAACGAGAATCCATTGATATATTTATTGTTCGTTGATGAATTGTATGGTATCGAGGAAGTTGAAGAAGAAGAAGGTAAAAACATTCCAAGTAGTTTCTTGTATATATCACGTACTATTGAGCATAGCGTTGAGTGAGTTTGATAGAAATCCGGTATGAAGGGCTATTTTCAGCAACGTTGTTTAGCATTAAATGACCGGGAATGCCATAGAAAGGGAATGAGTGTCAATTGGTCAAAGAACAATAAGGGAGGCCGCAGAGCAAGAAAGAGGGTGGAGGACCTACGATATTCGCATTCAGTAGATAAGATTCCGTTCCATCCATTCCAGTTGCAAAGTCAGACATGACAGAACCACCAGCAGTCACTTTACGATTATTCCTCTGACCACGAAATAGGTTTTTCTGTCATATCGTCATATCGTCGTAAAAGAAGGTTAGTTAAGGGTTATCTACTACTTGATCAGATTGTTATGAGTCTGATCTAGAGCCATCACGGCATTGGAAGGAAATATCTTAACTTACAACACCTTTGGTACCACCCGTATCAGTAAATCCTTCCCATTCGTCTAATAACTTGATCAAAGCTTTTAAAAATTCTAAACTTGATGGTATATCAAATAATGAACTTAGCGAAATACCTAAAATGTAAAAATTCCTAGCACGATTTTCTAATTGTTTTGATCCTATTGAATTTTCCAATGTTGATCGGGATATTCGAACTGTATTTAACCAGAATGTATCTCTAGGACAGGAAAGGTAGAAATTAGCTATTATCGTTGAAACTGATACTAAACATTTTAAATCTCCACAAAGCAATCTCTTTCAGCTAATTATCTGATTACGAAAAGTCCATCTTGGTATACCTCCCATATAGATGTAAAGATAGCACAATCAACTCACCCCTGATACCATTCATTCAAATAACTCCAACTCATAATCCTTTCTCTAACCAACTTGAAAACATCTTCTGGTCTTTTCATAGAAGATTTATCTTTGGATTTTTCATCTTTCTCATTATTACTATTTGATCTTAGTGTACCTGTTTCATCTTTCGATGATTTATCATTTTTTGACGTTGATGTTGACGTTGATGATAATGGTAAGTTGTAATTTGAACTTGAACTTCTACTTTGACCACCATGTCCACCATGACCACCATATCCATGACCATATTGTGAATTATTAGATATACCTAATCCATAATTAGTATGATTTTGATTATTAGAAATCGTATATGTATTTGAGGTAATCCTTGACGATAATGACATTGTATCTGCATTCTGAGATTGATATTGTTGTTGATGATGATATTGATTTAATGTATTATGTGGATTCATATATGATTCAGGTGAAGGTGAATATAATGAATGATTTTCATCATGATTATGATTAAATGTATTTATAGTTGAAGTTGATGGTGTTGTATTTGTTGATCCAGGATTAGAAGATGTTGTTGTTGTTGTTCCGGAATTATTATGAGTTTGAGAATGAGAAGATGAAGATGCAGCAGTCGAAGATGTTGTATTAGGTAAAGGTATAGCTGATTGTCGATTAGATGCTGATGTTGATGAAGATGAAGATGATTTACCAAATGCTTGAAGTAATGACTGAGCAAAAATTCGACAGATTGAGATCAGTTATATGTAACTTGTCATAGTGGGCGGGTTATAGTACGAGTATGGTATACTACTGAATGGTTACAAAATTACTTACATTAGATTGCTATATCGACATATACAGATACAGATACAGACATATAGAAATCAAATCAGTAAGATAACCCCTTCAGCTTCTTTCTACGATATTCTGTACCATTCTTTCCTTACTCACCTTTCTCCTCATACTAGATTTCCCAGATATACTACTCAAAGCATTAAAATCCATCCTGTTTACCTACTATCCGTTCTTTAAGGTGTTTTCAATATTCCGGACGTGTATTGGATATGAGCTGCCAATTCTGTTCTAGTCTTCCAGTTCGTTTCTCTCGCTCGTATCCCACGACTGCTGTTCAGCAAGTATATGTTGTGAAGAGTTGTTATGTCAAGGTTGTTACCTTACTGCACTTCCCATTAACGCGAATATAGAAAATATATCAATCATGAATGTTGATGAACAACAACAATGCGGGAAAAACAACAACGACGATAATAAATGGTAAGGTACGGGAAACACGTGGATCGAATGTTTTGGTGATATACATCTATATATATATATACTGTACAAGATATTGAACTATTCTACGAAATATCGATAATGCACGATGTATGCATGAATATGAGCATATATACGATTAACCGAGCAGGTATATCATATGCATCAAGGTATATGTATATATAGTATATCAAGTATATACATTGTTGTAACATCTTTTGTTAAAAAACTCAAAATACCTAAACCGAAACCGGAACCCTTTTCACCTTTCACCTATCATCTCCCTTCAATCTTATCTATGTTACCGTAACATTTAATCTTATACCCATACAAGCCATTTCAGCGCATAACTAGATTGAGAAATGAAATAAACCAGAGATTAGCTTCGCACAGTATGAAACAAATATCATGAATGATCAAGATATAAAATCAGATCGAGATAATGGAAAAATAATGAAAACTTACATATTTGAAAACGTATGGCACAGCAATAACGTCCATTTTACCTTTTCTTAATGAACCATCTTTAGTTGTCATATTTACACCAACTTTTCCTGTATTTCCATTTTCTTGTTTAATATCTATAGTATTATCTTTTTCTGATGTTGATGATGATAAATGAGAATCACAAATTCTACAATATTCTTTCATACCTTCACCAGAATTTGTTTGTTGTTGTTCAAATCCTAATGAAGTTAATGATCCACATGATCTACATATCCATGCAGTTGAATAATCTGAACAATTCATTAATCTATCTTGTAATAAGAATGAAGTTCCATGTGCAATTAAAGCATCACGTTCCATTTCACCAAATCTAATACCACCTGCTCTTTTTCGACCCTACAAAACAAAAACAGTCAGAAAAAGTCAGTTTGGTGAATTTCTTAAATACACCATCTTCAACCCACCTTAACAGGTTGTCTAGTTAATGGATCAACTGGACCTGTAGTTCTAACTTGGAATTTATCATTAACCATATGTCTTAATCTTTGATAATAGACTAAACCTAAATAAATATCCGCATGGAATTCTTCACCTGTTATACCTGAATACATAGGTTCGTTTCCGTAATAATTATATCCTGCAGCTTTCAATTGTTCACCAAAGTAATCTACCGGTCTATCTGAGTCGGAGAATCTATAAATTTGAATACGAAGAAAAAGATGTTAGGTGAGCAAGTTCGCTTGCATAACTAAAGATGGGAGAACTCTATTACTCACTTGAAAGGTGTAGCATCTTGACAAATACCATGTAAAGCACCAGCTTTTCCAGCTAAAGATTCTACGAACATACCAATAGTCATTCTTGAAGGGAAAGCGTGTGGATTGATAATGACATCAGGTTGCATACCAGATTCACTGAATGGCATATCGATAGTTGGGAATTTTTGTGAACAAACACCTTTTTGACCATGTCTTGATGAAAATTTATCACCAATCACAGGAGATCTTGGAATTCTTAATTTAATATGAATCTTTTGTAATTCTGAATCACCTGAATCTGAACCTAATAATCTAACTTCATCAATAAAAGCAGTTTCATCACCTTTATATTTATGAAATTTAGTTTTCCCAGTTTGATCATCTATATATCCTGCTAATGGATCTCCTGATTTAACTCTTGTTCCAATTTTAGGTAATCCATCAATACTTAAAAATTCATGAGATGAATGATCTTCTTTTATATCACGACCTAATCCAAAATGTAATGTCGGTTTTGTAGATTTTCTATTGGCTCCTATAGAATCTTTTAAATCAAATATATCTGATTTGTATACTGTTCCATATCCAAATCCTCTTTCATGTGCTGATTTATTTAAAATCATCGCATCTTCCATATCATAACCTGTATATGAAATAACAGCGACGATAGCATTCATACCATTAGGGAAATTGTCGAAACCGTATTTGTTGTGTAATGCAGGTCGTACAACAGGTGTTTGACCAGATTGTAATCGATACTAAATCAACCCAAACAATCAGTACCAGTTGCCCAGCTAAACATTCCATCTAAGATACTCACCATCTTGTTGTCGGTTCGTTTGTTGAGCGCAGTAGAAGGTGTACCCATGGATTGTTTACCCATCTGACACTGTTGACGTAAACGAGTAGATCTTGGTTAGTCGAAACATATAAAAGAAAGACAAATCAGTTCAAGTGAAAACTCACTTGATACATATTTCTTGGACTTTGATTGAAATCAGAGAAAGGAGTTAAATTAGCAATGACAGATAACATTGAAGTTGGATCTAATTCTAAATGAGTCGTTACACCATTTTCAATTTCTTGTTTTGTTATTGCAACATCCATATAAACTTGTTCAAATGTACCTAAATGATCTAATTTACCATTTTCTAAATAAATAACTGGTCTCATCATTCTTGATCTTGATGAAAATAAATATAATCCAGGATATTGTCCACCTTTAGTTACAGGTACATAACCAATTTCAATATCTAAAGATGGAATTTTGGTTGAATTTTCAGTTTTTAATTTTCTTAATAATTTAGCTAATTCTAATGATTTTGAAGGTGAAGCATATCCAATAACTCTACCATCTAATTGTATACAAACCATTCTTCTACCATCTATAGAAGAAGCAAATATTTGTGTCATTCCATGTGCAGATAATAATGTTGTTATATGACTTGTATCGATTTGTTTGGTAACTATTTTACATGTATGTGATAGATGATTCAATAATCCACAAGGTGATCCGTCAGGTGTATGTACAGGGCATAAGAAACCTGTTAAAGTTGAAAGAGGAGGTCAGCCCTTAATTCTATCAACTAAATATCCTTGACAGAGTCCACTACTCACCCCATGATTCAGGTCTAAGCTTTCTAACGTCGGTAGTCTTCAATTCAGCAAAGAAAGCACCACGATGTATACATCTAAAATGACTCAAATAACGGTAAAAGTTCAGTTTTTCAGCTACGATAGTATAACCTGATGTTTGTTGAAGATCTAAACCAGTTGGTGAAACAAGATTTCCTGTAGCGAGGAAATATGAAAGTTTGGCTCCTATATCCCAATTTGTCTTGGCAAGTACTCCAGTAAAGTATTTGGCTATACAGTAAAACACGGGATATCAGACAACAATTCGTATGAGCTGAACAAGGTGTAAAAGTAAACTCACGGTTTGAGAAACTTTGCGCTTTACCCTGTCTCGAATCTTGTTGAATTTGAAGTTTAACAGCGTTTAAACAATCATCAAATCTTTCTTTTATAATCATACCATATAAGAAACCAGGTAAAAGAACTTCATGATGTTGTGGAGAATCAGGATTATCTGCACATGAAGCACCTGATACTAATGAGTAAAGTTTTCGAAGCATAAAGCTGTAGGTATAGGTAGAGTGTGGTAGTAAGTCAGTATTATGTTATGAGTAATAGAGACAGTGATAAATTTGTTAGGCTAGGCTAAGCTAAGCTAAGCTATGGAAACTTACATTAACATTCTAAATTTATCTCTTGGATTTGGTAAATGAACTAAAACGACTTTTGATAATAAATAAGAACCAACTTGAATATTATTCCAATCATCTGGACAACCTAAAACGACTCTAAATTTTTCACCTAAATAATCTAAACATTGTTCACCAGTTTGAAGATTCCAAGTTTTTTGACCTCTTAATAATAATTCAACTCTATCTGTCAAAAATGTATTATCATATTCACCTTGAATTAAACCTTCAAAAATTTCTTTATCTGATGCATTAACTAATGCTTTTAAAATTAACATTAATGGTATCATATATTCAACTTTTCTCCATGCAAATCTTAATGTTGATCCACCATTTGATAAATAATGTATTGTATTTGTACATGCTGATTGATCTGGTCTAACACATCTAATTTGACATCCATATGGTGTATATGATACACCTCTTTTAGCAAATGATGGTCTATATAAATTTAATGGATGATGTCTTCTAGGTAAAATTAAATATCTAATGATTTTTTCATTACCATTTACAATGAAATATCCACCAAATGATGTTGATTCTTCACCATGTGCGATTAATTCTTCAGCCGATAAGCCTTGTAAATTACATCGTATTGACTGAAGGGTTGATATCACAAATTATTATCTGTACCACTTAGATAATGATCTCAAGTCACACAGGAAAAACTTACCCTTGTCATAACAGGTAACAAACCACATTCTTTGATCTCTTCATGTTCTCTCGAAACTCCGTTGGGTCCAGTTACTGTCCATCTTATATTGACAGTTAATCTAGATCTATATGTGGTCAGACGTTCTCGAGCCTGATTATTGGATGACTGATCAGCTAAAATTACTTTAGACCGGTTGAATGCATGAAGAAGGATAGGATGCTAACCTCTGTAGGGAAGATACGTCTTTCAATTGCTAACTTATCCTTTTCTGGAACTAAAGGTTTCGATAAAGCTACTCTATCTATACGGTCTGTGGGTTGAGGATGGATATTATGATGAAATAAGTTAGATTGAAAATACTTCTTGCATATAACATCATCATTTCATGATTAATCAAAAGATGGGAAAGGATAACGTACAAGATATTTTAGTTCCAAATCCATTAAGTTTACCATTTTGATCTTCAAAAGGTTTTTGATCAAAAACAACTTTTTCACCAATATCTTCAATACCTAATTGTAATAAACCTTTTTCACCTTCATCATCAATTAAAGAATTAAAAGATTTTATATGTGGTTCAACTAATTCATCTAAAGCTGGTACATCACTTTGTGAATTTGGTGGATGTCTAAATTGTCTTTCTCTTGTTAAAGTACCAAAAGTTGATTTATCTTTTGAACTAGATGCTTGTGAAGGTGATAAAGGATCAAAAGCTGCAACCATTTTTGCCCTAAACGTATTTTGTCTTCTGTATTTATTTTTATAATCAACCTCTCTCTCTATCTCTCTCTCTTTCTACAAATGTATATTTGACTGATATGAGGAGACAATGTAGGTCGAGATGTGTTTACTGTAAAGTTATGTTTTAATCCATTCATACGGAAATTGCATAGAAAGGATATAAAAACCTTTTCAACTTTCCCGTTCACCATGGTATCAAAACATTTTCATTTTTCCCAACTTTATGTCCCTGATTATCAAACTTTTTATAAGTGGAGGTCAGGTAACACGTGGCATACATAACCTATAAAGTGAGCCTGATAATAGATTGTGTTTAATGCAATCATAGCAATCAAAATAGAGATGGGATGAAGCAGAACTATGCATAAAAGACAAATGCTATTTTATTGGTTTTTACAATATTACAATCTGAACAGGTTCTATGTATGATCTCTCAAATGTAATCTATAGATGTATATTTTGAATGAACATTGAATATCTATATTCTCCTCCAATAAACCCGGAACTAGATGGAGAGTTTAATTGCCTTTTTATAAAGAAATGGATTATACGATTGATATATTTATTTACTCGATCTTCTCATCTTATTTTCGTAAATACATTTTCAACTACCAAGCACCTTGATTAATTAAACCCCATTTTCTCAATTGTTCACATGCAGGTGATTTCATTTGTCTAATTTCTTGTAATTTTTCTGTATTTGCACCTATACCGAAAAATCCAGAATTTTCATTTATACGTTGTTGTTTTACATCTAAAAAGTATTGGCACTGTTTGAGGAGAACAAGAAATGAATATTAGTGGATAAATATACCTCGGGAACAGATGTGTTTTTTAAGGTAAATAGAGTATCACACAAACACAAAATAGAAAAACTCACATCATTTTGTAATCTTCTTGCATAAGTATTTTCTATACCTCTTTCGAATGATCTTAATTTAGTTGAATATAAAGCTTCATTAGGTTTATTTTTTCTATTTTCTGGTATATTTTTAAATATTTGAGAATTTTCAAATTCTTGTAAATTAACATAATATGGTATTTTCCAATTTGATGTTTCCCTTCCCATATTCAATTTGGTTGATTTTTCAAATCCATATGTTGGATCTGGTATACCACCTGAAGTAAATAAAGATGGTATTATAGATATTAAAGCGAATAAAAATAATATTATAATTGGTAATAATGATACTAATGGACTTGCTTCACCACCTTGCTGAACACCTTGCGTTGTTGGCCTTCGTGCTGGTCTTCCTCCATAATGCGCTTGAAATCCACCTGGTCCACCGAATGTGAATACTAAACAAAAGGGAAACAAACAATCATACAAGTTTGATTGGTCAAGATATCTGGATACCTTCTTCACGAAATAGAAAAAGTTAAAAACTCACCATTCCCTTGTCCGAATGGAGAACCACCAAATCCACCTCCACCTGTTGTTATTGTTGAACAGAAAACCACAGGAAGTTAGTAAATTTATAGGAATACGATATATCTTATATTGGTATTTATGAGTGACTATCTGAAGTCGAAAAACTTACCAAAGAACATATTGAACAAATCTTCAGGATTAATTTCACTTTGATACATTCCTGGACCACCACCACCGAATCCTCTCATACCACCACCACCTCCTCCTCCTCCACCACCACCCATTCCAGGATTCCGTTGTGTTGGATCATACGATGGATTCGAATCAAAGGCTGCTTTTAAATTTGGATCTGATAATACTTGAAATGCTTTTGATACCACTGTAGAACAACGAATGACATTATCAGTACATGATGTGATCATGATACTTTTAAAGAGGTATATACGATGTTGACTTACTCTTGAATGCTTCATCTGCTCCTGGTGCATTACTATCGGATTAAAGAATTAGCTTAATCTGTCTACTTTTTATCATATGCAGAAAAGTCAAACTTACTTTTTATCTGGATGTAACGCTAGTGCTAACTGTTATCATGTCAAACCACAATTAGCTATACCAAACACGTATATGTGCATTCCAAACATACCTTCTTATAAGCTTTCTTTACATCATTCTCTGTACAGCTCTTTTCCACTATAAAAAGTTCAATACAATTCCATACATTAGCTAACTGATATATACTTTCAATTCAAATTACCTTTCAAGGTATAGCTGATAAAGTAAGAACGTATTATTAAAACGTACCAGATAAAATCTCATAATATTGATGATGTTTACATGATTTAACTCTTTTAACAACTTCAATTTGTTTTGCCGTATAACTTTTTTTAGGTGCTGTACCTGTACTCGTACCAGTATTTGGATCTTTTTTAGTTGAACTACTATGTCCAGGTCTAGAATGTGCTGAAGTTATATGTTCTTCTACACCAGTTGCAGTTGTTTTTGCTTTACCATTGTTGTTATTATCTAATCCTGCTGTTGCCGTTGGAGTTGAAGTTCCAGTACTCGTACTACTACTATTATTAGTTGAAGCAGGTGTTGAACTTGAACCACCAGATTCAATTTCTCTTTGAATTTCAATAACTAAAGATTCACCTTCAATTGTAGAATATAATGAAATTGATTTTTTAGCAAATTTTAACGCTGAATTTAAATTTGATTGTTGTCTATATTTATTTGATATAGTTAAACATCTTATTGCTTCTTCTTTATTTACTTCCATTATTGTTCATTTACCACGATTATAAGGTTGTTCTAAAGTATATTGAAAATGATAGCGCCTGTTTTGTTACAAAAATCGTTGATTCACTGTTGAACTTTTTTGATTGATCCTTTTAGTCTATGCTTTTATGATGCTGAAAATTCCTTTTCCTGATTATAGCTGAGATTTGACGAGTTTTGATCATAGACTATTCTTGATCTATCGTTATTGTCTATAGATAACTCATATGAAAGCGCTTATTCTCTATTCTCGAATAAATCACAAGTTATATTATGTGCAAGAGATAAAAGACCACCGGGCATAGTCCTTTATTATTATTACCCTGATCACACAACCACACAACCACTATCACAACTGCCACGACGACAAGAAGACAGTCAAATTGCCACATTCGGTTTCATATTGTTTATTTTGGTTACTCAGTTACAGTGGCCGTCGTTGCCACCTAACTTATTCATGAGACAAGGTTGAATAGGTTGACTTGAAATAGCTTTATGTTTGTTCTCATCTATATAATCACTAACCTCATCAAGTTTAAATAGCGAAAACGGCTCTGAAAGTTCAGGTCTCCTTCACCTCAAATCACAACACAGCCTAATATATTCTTATCAAGTGAATCAAGTTTGAACCGATCAAAATGATTCAAACGGTCCACCTTCGACTTCCGTCTCCATTACCACTTGAAACCATTCATGTAAATTCAGAAGAGGAAACTACGATATCTGACTTGTTATCTTCAAGTCATGATTTACTATCCAATGAGAATGTATATTTAAGAACAAGATCATCTGGAAAACCTCTATCACCTACAACATTGATATCTGATTTACGTCATGAGAGTGATTCATCATATCCAGTAGAATTACAAGTATGTGTTAGATTATTAGGTGGTAAAGGTGGTTTTGGATCACAATTGAGAGCAGCAGGTGGTAGAATGTCTTCAGGTAAAGCAACAAATATGGATTCATGTAGAGATTTGAGTGGTAGAAGATTAGGTACAATTAAAGAGGCGCAGAGGTGAGTAATGACTAAAGAAAACTTGAGCATATTCAAAGGGAAGAATTTGAACTGATTGATTAAATTATCATAATATAAATAGGCAAGCAGAATTACTTGAATCAGAACCAACATTAAAAGCAAAATTACTAGCAGAAGAAAAATCAAAATTAGAATCATTAGAACGTAAATTAGGTATATCACCTCAGGATAATACTTTAATATCAGAAAATCAAGGAGAAGGAGAAGGATCAAGTAGTAAAAGGAAAAACGATATTGATGAATTGAATTTAGAAGAATTAGCTTCGAAAAAACATAAATTTGAAGATAATAAATTTTTAGAACAAAGTAGAGAAATTAATGAAAATGTTAGAAATGCCGTATCAAAAGGTATGTCATCGTTCATTTTGGGTTTTATTTTATTGCATGTTGGAATAGAATTTTTCAAAGCTGACTTATCACTTTATACATTATATTAGCTATGTTACTTAAGAAAAAGAAGAAACCTGTTAATACTGCAGTCAAATCAACCGATGATGATAAAGTCAAAGGAAAGGCAAAAGAAAAAGTTGAAGAATTAACTAAAAAAGAAAAAGAAAAATTATCAATGCCTCCTCCTCCACTTGCTAATGTAGCTTGAAGTAATATTTGCTTTTTTTACTTTTTACTTGCCCCATTCTTAGCTACTATATAAGAGCTATGTTAATAGTATCGACTGATGTAATCTCATAGGATAGGGGATGTGGATCATGTTGTATTTTTATTCTATCATAAAATGATAACTCAAAATTACCATATCAATTATTTGTATGTATTGTGTTAATGTTACGACCTGAGAAGAGTTTGATTTACTTTACATTCAGTCACTCATCACTTTGAATAAAGAATAAAGGTAACCTTGTTCTAACTTGTATACAGTCAAACTTTGCTCGCTACATGTATACAACTACACTATACACTGTACACTGTACACTACACACTATACACTATACACTATACACTATACAACTACACTATACACTGTACACTGTACACTACACACTACACACTATACACTGTACACTATAAACTATATACACTGTACACTGTACACTGATTCTATGAAATTACACGTACGCGCGTATAGGTTGCAATGACCTGTACGTGTGACTTGATACAGGCAATTGTGCTGTCAAATGCTGTCATATGCAATTCAGTCCAATCATCCGATATATGATATGTACCAAATGAATGAGATCAATACCAAAATGTACCACTGTACTCGAGCACATTGTATTAGATGTTCGACAAGCATGTATCCCTCCCGAGTAAGGGAAAGGGGATTTACCTTTTAGAAAGGTCCTATCAATAATGTTCAATCGTGAGTGACATTTAGCTTTTGATCATGATCGCAAACAACTCTCAATACTCAATAAAGTTGAATTATAACCTTACAGTTCTCGTCCAGCGTTTATGAAGTACTTTTCACTGCGGTAAGGATACCGTACATACAAAACGACAACGAAACGACAACGCGTTTTGTATAACTTTTTTAAGCTTTCAACATGATGGTTACATATATACCAACAAAATGCTGTAATACAGAATACGTAACTTGATATGTTTATCGCTTGATCTACCCTGAATAGACAGACTCTCACTCCACATTTAACTATGATGATGATTCCAGTGATTGCCGTTTTTGCATTTCGTTATCAACTTTTTTTTTTGGGTGTTAATCTCTGGAAAGAACGTTTGATGCGAAGATAAGCTTTTCCGGTTTAATAGTTGTTTCTTTTTCTCTTTTTTCAGCCATTATTGTGAATATAGATAAATATAGATCATTTCTTTCTTTCTTCATTCTCCTCGTGATCATTTCTGTACTAACTCATTCATTCCAATCTTGTGATCTACCAAACTATACATACATAACCATCAAAAAACAAGCCTTCTTATACCCCAAAATTACTTTATAATATCGGTATCATCCTCCGATTGATCCGGTTTCTCCTATTCAAAATCAATTCAAAACAGTAACAACAACAACATCAACAGTAACAACAACATTGATCTTTTGCCACAGTAGAAAGAAGCATATAAATTTAGATAGATACATAGATCCTTTTACTTTCATTTTTACTTTGAAACGCAGCTTTCAAACGCAAGTATTCGTGCTGCTATATCGCGTCTTCTTCAAAGCTATTTCTTTTGATTCACCGACCGACGCACGTTTCTCAAATAACGTCCTTTCATCGAATATTTTGGTTGTTTCGTATGTACAACCGTTCATAATAGTTTATCGACTCAAGATATAACGAACATTTCTGGTCAAGCACAGAGGTATATAAGAGAAACATTTAGACATTAGTTGTCTTTTTCTTTCTTTAATTTCAACGTTTCTTGACATCAATCCATCTTACCTACGGTTGGACACTCTATTTTATTTGAATCATAATGACGCAACCAAATCAACAACTACAATATAAACCTCAAATAAAAGGTAATAATGATATTAATATATCAAGACCTGAATCAACATTACCTACACCGGTATTATCACCTTCAAATTCAATTGGACCTTCACCAGCATTTTCAACAGTCTTACAATCTCCTGCTGTATCTGAATTCGAACTTGAAAATCCTTTTGATAAACTTGGCTTAGGCTTAGGATCAGCATCATCTAAAGCAGCTGATGAATGGCAGATACCTGAATGTTGGGGTCATAGAGGTGTGAGTTATCAGTTCATCATTGTCACAAACTGCCAATACCTTTTCAACATTTAAAGGTCATTCACTAATATATATACATACATGATAACATGATAGGCTTCAGCTAGTTTCCGTAAGCTTTCTTCGTGCATAACCAAAAATTAAGGAAGTTTAGCTGACTTTACTATTATTTGTACATCCTTTATCCCGCTCCATCTTCTTTTATCCTTTGACATCTCCTTTTATCACATTTTATCGAAACCTCTGTGCTTCGTTCTTAATCTGTCCGGCATTCAACATTCCTCTTCTTGAACCTGACAGCCGAAAACACCAAAGCGTCGTTCATAGAAGCCTGTAAAGCAGGAGCTGACGGTATTGAAACCGGTAAGTGGACCTAATTGATCTTCATCCTACCCACTTACATGAAATTGTACTTATAAAACCCATACTCGTATAGATATTCACATCACTGCCGATAATGTTCTTGTGCTATTTCATGATCCCGAATTACATAGAACAACCGATGGTGAAGGTTTGATTCATAAACAACCTTGGGATGGTGTCTTGGAGTGAGTTGACAGTCTCATTCAGATTTTACATGTTATCTCATGTATCCTGAATATCTTTGACAGACACGTTCGAACTAAAGAAGCACCTCATCAACCAATTCCGAAATTCACAGAGGTTTTGGAAATCCTATTACAACCTGAAAATATGAATGTAAAGTTGAATGTCAGTATCCTTACTTGTCCTACTTCTTTTCCCTTTTCATTCCAGCTACCATGCCTCTCCAGCTATGGTAGCTATACCCACACATACAAAAACTTTTCCCATTAACATGTTTCTAGCCTTTTCGTCCTTGTCCTTATCTTGACATCGCGGCTACAATAACGCTTCTTCCCAGCTTTTTCATGTTCAGAAAGCACAGCTAATCTTTTTGGGTCCACCACTCGGACCTATCTGTTTATTCAATAGATCGATTGTAAAGTCGAAAATGACCCAACTAAACTATTCAGTTTGATGAAAGATGTCGTTCAAAGTTATCCCGGATGGGAAACTAAATTAGCACCTAGATTGATATTAGGTATTTGGCATGTGAGTTTGAAGATCTAAGATCTAGCTTTTTCCCTAAGTCTACATTGCAACTTGTCCGATGTTCAATTTGTCCTATTCTTTTTTGCTTTCTGTTGAAATTAATAGCTTAAGCTGATATAATATACATTTTCATTTTCATTTTCATTTTCTTTTCTTTTAGCCAAAATTCATTTCACCAGCATGTGAAATATTACCTTATTTACCTCGTTA
Source organism: Kwoniella dendrophila CBS 6074 (assembly GCF_036810415.1). Lineage (NCBI taxonomy): Eukaryota > Fungi > Basidiomycota > Tremellomycetes > Tremellales > Cryptococcaceae > Kwoniella > Kwoniella dendrophila. The sequence goes on from NC_089483.1 coordinate 1,435,132, forward strand.
CGCAATATCAATGTCAATTGAACAATGTTCAAAATACTTTTGGAAAAATTGTCATGGATTTTCAATAATGTATGAAGTTTTAGCTTCATCAAAAGGTCAATCATTTTTAAATCAAGCTAAAAAAGAAAATAAAAAAATTTGTTGTTGGACTGTAAATAGTTGTGAAGAAATGAAACAATGTGTGAAATGGGGTATTAAATCAATTATTAGTGATAAACCTGGATTATGGAGAAAAATTAAACTTGATGTAAGTGAATTTGTCTATCTATATTCGCTATTCGCAATAAATTGCACGATTCCAAGCAAAAGTATGCTAATTTAGTGATTGATTAATAACTTCTTTCAAAAACTTTATATAGATTGAAACGGATAGAGTTAAAGCTTTGAAACCTACTTTACAGTCAGTCATTTTACCTTATTTGTATCCAAAGAATTACTGGTTTCAATATGTAAGTCGAAATATCTTATTACTGCTATTCTTTAAACCCCAAAGAGACATAAAGTATCTAGATATCGGCAAACGTCTTAATATACTGTATTTGCGATTTGAAACAAGAATAAAACTGACTTGTTTGCATTATTGATACGTTTAATACAGGCACGAGCAGCAAAAGAAGAAACTGAATACCTAGTAAGAGAGGGTGGTACATTTGATATACAAGTTCCAGTGATATCAATGAACATTGTTAAACCTTCAGATTCAGCTTAACTTCAAATATATAGTTTTTCAAGTTTTAGTCTACTTTAATTTTTTACGACCAATCAATTGAATTTATTGATATTGATAAATTGATATTATCATAATAAGTATAAAGTATCAGATTCCATCATTTTCACTCTAATGGACAATTTTTTTCCACATTTTCCCTCTTTTACCTCTTTGTTTTTCGGGGGTTTGGGGGTCTCACTCCTTCTTTTAATGATAATGATAATGACTTTTTGTTCTTTTGTTAATTCCTTTTCAATCTTTTAATTAATAATTAATGATAATAATGATTCTCTCTTTTCTTTTCGTAATTTCAGTACGAATATATATATCTAGATTGAATACAAGTCATGTTACGGTATATCATTTACCATTTACTTCTCACAAAATAATAAGTGGAATGGTAAAAGCATAGACACCAACTCTTAAATATTGTCAATCGATGTTGCGAATTCAAGCAAGAAGAAGCAATACAGAAAGATGGCCAGATTTGAAATAACGTCTTTTCTTTTTTGGCATAAAATTCATTTTTGATATGGAAAAACTTCTTTACTACTGATTGATCCTAAAATCACCTACGAAAAAGAGCCTGGAAAGCCTGAAGAGTAATAATAAACTACAAAAGGGCATAAACGACATGCAAATCGCTCAGACCTGAGAAATTGAAGCTACAAGAATGTAAAAGAAAAACACCTATTCTTGCCTTCATTCTTTTTTTATTTGAAGTGATATGCTTATACTGGGATACCGCATTTACCACTGACATTGATATGTACAGCTTTAATTTCAGTGTAGTTTTCTAAAGCGTATTCACCTAATTCTCGACCGAGACCTATAATGAACAATGACATGGTTAGCGACAAATGACGCAGATAAATGAACAAACAAGATGAGTGAAGATCTGTAAGGGAAAAGCCCAAAACCCTCAAATGTCTTCTCACGCCAAGCGGTCCGGTCAAACTGATCGGATGATGCAGATGGCGTATCGCGGAGCAGGGTAGGTCAAGAGTGGTAGAGGCGATGAATGGAGACGAATGCATGATGGCGGTAGGGGAGATAGCGATGAAAAAGATTTGAAAGGCATACTCACCAGATTGTTTGAAACCACCGAATGGAATTTGTGGGTGTAATTCGTTGTAACAGTTAACCCATACAGTACCAGCCTTGAGATTAGCTGCGACTCGAGTGGCTCTTGAGACATCTTGAGTGAATACAGCTGAAGCTAGACCATAGATTGAATCGTTGGCGGACTCAATTACTTCTTCTTCAGTTTCGAATGGTGATACGACAACGACAGGTCCAAAGATTTCTTCTCGGACAATCTTCATATCTGGTTTTACGTCACCGAATACGGTCTAAGCGAATCATGATTGAATTAGCCTTGTTTTGATCATGTTTATTCACAAACAATCCTGAACAATATTAAAAGGCTTTGTAATCGATGTGAAAAAGACAATGTGATAGGGTATCTTGTCCTTGTATCCCGTTCCTATTGGGGAGAACAGGCAGTCCCGGTAAAGGATGGAATGTCACTTACCGGTTCAATGAAGTAACCGGCGTTACCGGATCTCTTACCACCAGTGATAATTGAAGCACCTTCTTGTTTACCACTTTCAACGTATTTCATAATTCGATCAAATTGTAATTGAGATACCTGAGGACCTTGGTAGACGGATGGTTCGAATGGGTCACTGGGAAGGATTTCCAAGTCAGCCCGTGTCATCATGGACAAGAATTTCTGTAATCATTATTGACTCACCCGACCTTGAGTTTAGCAGTAGCAGCTTTGAAGGCGTTGACGAATTTGTCGTGAATTGACTTTTGTACGTAAATTCTTGAACCAGCACAACATGTTTGACCGTGGTTGAAGAAGATACCTTGAGCAGCATATTTGACGGCTTCATCAAAGTTGGCATCTTCGAAAATAATGTTTGAACCTTTACCACCTAATTCAAGAGTGACTTTCTTGATGTTGGATTTTGAAGCTTCTTCCATTACGATTCTACCGACAGCGGTTGAACCGGTGAAAGCGACCTTGTCGACGTCTGGGTGAGAAGCGAGGGATGAACCGACGGTGTTACCGTAACTGTCATGGGGATATTAGCTGAGATTTTTTTGGTAGATGTTCAGGCAATGACTTACCCAACGACAACGTTGATGACACCGGCTGGTACACCAGCTTCCTCGAAAAGTCTGGTCATGTACATGGCGGTTAATGGCGTAAGTTCGGATGGTTTGATGACGACGGTGTTACCGGCAGCGAGAGCAGGAGCAATTTTCCATGCAAACATCAAGAGAGGCTATCGTTGGAAGTAGCAACGTTAGTGGAAGATCTCATCCAGATTGGCATAAAAGAACCACTTACGAAGTTCCATGGGATAATTTGACCACAAACACCGACTGGTTCATGTCTTGTGTATGTTAATTTAGCTTCGGTAGTCTATGATGAAGTGATCGCGTCAGCTCAACAATGATGAAAGTATGTATATAGGAAAGCATCAAACTCACTTCAATGACTTTACCGTGAATTTTATCAGCCCAACCACCATAGTATCTGAATGTTCTAGCAGCTTCAGTAACATCGAAACCTTTTGCTGCTGAGAATGTTTTACCGTTATCTAAAGCTTCGATTGAGGCTAAGATATCTGCATCTCTTTCCATTAATTCAGCAATTTTAATTAAAATTTCACCTCTCTTGAAACCAGGTGTGTGTAAACCCCAAACTTTTTGGAAAGCTGTCTGAGCATGTTTAACAGCCTCGTTTACATCTGCTTCTGTACCTTCTGGAATTGATACAAGTACTTCACCTGTTGATGGGTTGTATACACTAAAAGTGGTAAGATAGAATCGGTTAGTTATATGAGATGAGGATATAGACGGAGCAAATCAAGAAGTATATTATGAAACTCACTCAATGGTTTTAGCATTTTTATCAACTGATTTTGACCATTTACCATTAATGAAAATACCAGTTGGAACTTCAACTTTACCTTTAAAGGCAGAGTGATTGAACTCGTGGGTGAAAGTTGGATCAGACATTGAGTTGAAGAATCTTATTGATCTGTTTCTAATATATGATGAAGAAGGTGTAGCTATAGCTGATTGAAGTTTAATTGAACGAGGAGCAGTTCTTAATAAAACTGAAGCACGAGATGGAGCGATCATTGTGAAAAAAGAAAGAAAAGTGGGCAGGTAGGTAGGTAGGTAGGCGTTTATATATTCTATTCGTCTATAGTTTCTCTAATTGTCTAAATGTCAAACCCCGGTTATCAAGGTTAAATTCGATAAAACAATTAAAAGCGAACAAAGTCGTAGCCTTGTCGGTAAGAAGATAGAGTCAAGTGTCTGTTCAGAATAAACGGTAGTATGTAATCTATCTAATTCTTGTTGATGATGGTAGAAGCAATGAAAAGAATTGAATAGGTCAGGTGAACAGATTAAAAAGGATTATGCAAGTATTATGGAATAAAGTAAAACCAAGTTGAACAATGGGGGGCAGGGGGGTTATATGAAGGGGGAATGATATACCATTTTGAATGTTTTAGTCGGACATGAGGTAAAAAGGTATGTAAAGTACTCAAACTCGGTAACATCATTATACCGGACCGATAACCGTCAAATTCAGAAATATAACCCCATTGTTCCTTTTACTTCACCATAACTGCTTGTGAAATCAGCTTATTGGTGAATGTTTAATAACCGTGTATGTATGTATGTATGTATGTGGATTAGCTGCTTTGTCGGCCAGGGAAAGGGAAATTGAACAGGGTCGGTTACAATCTTACTATCGTTTTCTCACATCTACCTGTTTGTACTACTATACCGCAGGACATAATAGGCTAGCCCAGAATTAACCCTACGGGACCTCCACTTTTATTTTTGATGATGAAACCTGGGATACACATAACACTTTACCCTACCTACTCAGTACATACGTGAACCCACACTACACACTAGTACTACTTGATCACTAGCTTGTCTATGCTTGATTTAATCATTACGTGGGCAAAACAATTCTGATCAAAAAAAAGGTTAAACCCGATAGAATATGGCGTTCTCATATTATAGATACTAATCGCCGGTTATTAAACATTTCCATGCATGTTGACCTTGAGCCAATCAAACAATCGTCGCTTCGCTAATTATTAATCATTATTCCGCTTATATGGAATCCATAAAAACCTTGAACGTGTAATCTGATAGGAAAAACATCATACTAATAAGTATACTAGCATGAAAATGTTCGGTTACTTCATTAACAGATCAAGTTGAACAGCCAGTCAAAGTATCTTGATTATATCATTCGAGCTGATCGAAAGACGGATCTACTTGTATTGGTCTGATTGAATCATTGTGGACAAAGTCAGTACAACAGAATCAAAGGAAATACCCTTCCAATGGTATGTATGAGTAAGCATGTGAAGAAGCAGATCAGAAAATTAGAACCCGCATTTCTCGGTACCATGATCCACCGTTCACAAATTATACCGAACACCTCTATAAGGTGTACTTTGTACGTAAAGTTAGGATGCTCAGTTGTAGAGGTGTTTAATTCCGTCTCTTGGTTTCGAGGATACTAACTTGGCACAAAATAAGATAGATCGTATATAAATGCAATTCATCAAATGTCACATCAATTACATTTTGCGATATTTATCAAAATACACTGAACAAATCTATATCAAGGTCTTCAATTAAATGGACGATGTAGGATTTATGATTGACTCTTATCAGAAGAAGCAGCAGTATTTTGAGGCATTGAAGTTGCATTTATCGCTTCTCTTCATGATCCCATGACCCAACTACCAACATGGGTTTCTTCGGAGGTATCACCTTGTTAGGATGAGTGTTGAGAATCTTTTTGGTGTTGACGTTGACATCTCTCTCGTCCTGATCTGATAAATCTATCCATGGTAGACCCTATACAATCGGATACTTCTTGACTAGAGTTGCAAACTTGACTACCAGTTTGGGATTTAGAGTATGTTTCAGCATCTCCGAAATTATCAAAATCGATAATCCTATCATCACCGTATTTCTCATCATTGTTTGCTAAAACAACAAATGTGCAATTCGAATGATCTTGTTTCTTGTTTTCTTACCATGAGAAACTACTTCAAATCTGCTTTAATTTAACTAACTGCATTCGTGTTTCATTTTCTTCTTCGGCTGTTGTCCCTAGGTCGATGAAAACAATCCACTGGATTTGTTGTCGTTGGACATCGTGACTAGACTGATTTGAAGAGAGAAAAGTTAATTGAAAAAGTAAAAAATATGGCGTTCTGAGAAGAAGAAACATGGTTTGTTCTACAGATGATGCGTGTATGAATAATTGAGCATCAATCCAGTCAGTAAAGTAGATCATGTATGAGCGTTGAGCGTTCGAACACGCTTGACTTCTTCCTCGAAAGGAGTTAGTCGGCGAAGGTCCCTGTGAAGGAGAAGGCTTATCTGATTTGCATATTCTTTAATGCCTTCTTTAGATACATCATCAATTCAATGGACTTTGGTCTTGGCCTTCGAGATTGGTTGTTGGTCAAAATGTAAAGCGTACGCTCGGTATACGCAGTAAGTGCAGTAGACCATGACAAATATATCATATCGTAATTCTCTTCCGATATGAACGGTGATGTTGTCTTGCTCATACATAGCATAGTACCACAGCTATGTAACAACTTTCAAAGGACAGGTATTGTAGAAATCCTTTCATGGTATGTACAGTATTCTGTGTATTTATGGAAGGCCAAAAGAACTCAGCTATCTCAAAGTAGGCCTGAATGGTATGTTTCCTTAAGCGAATTAGCCTTCCATCTTCTTAAGATATCGCTTTTGATGCTATCAACCACTGATAGCAGCTGGCGTACTATATAAATGAAACATACTTGGCAATTCCTATCTCACGATCTCACATAGTTGCCACCCCAAGTTCACTTCTTATAACAATTAGAGGCCATCAGAACGTCATAACCCTACAATATAATGGTATATTTAGCAAACACGTCGGTTCGTCGTACACCTTTACCACAAGGCTCACCATTAACTATAGCTTCATCTGCCACAATTAATTGCACCCAACGGAATTTTACCTCACCATCACAAGCTTCTTCTTCTCAATCAAACGGTGGATCCGCTAGCGGTAAGAGGACTTTGGATCAGTACTTCAAAGAGGATACCATAGCAAGCTCTGGGACAGATGATGTAACGAAGCGGTCAAAATCGTCGTAATCATCACTCCTTAGCGGATCAAGTTGTTTTATGGTAAAATCCTCTGTCCCTTTTTATTGATAACGATAACAGAGTATGGTATCAACAAAAATTCCTACACACAAGTTTCACACCGATAGAACGTTTCTTCAATTAATCTAACCTATATCCATACCACATGCATGACAAAAACATTCAAAACTAATGACTACATACTATATGCACCTGATTTACCATGACCAAATCTATCACCTAAACCTCTTGCATCTTTAATTTTCTTTTGTCTTTCATTATCAGTTAACAATCTACCTGTTACACCCATATCTCTATCATGATCCCAAATTGCTGAAGGTTCTGAATCATCTTTATTCTTTTTCGATAATTTCGATGTATGTTGATCTAATAATGAAGGGCCACGCTAAGGGTGATATCATATTATATATTAGTCGATGATCATCTTTAGCATCAATTTGATAATGATCGTTCTCTTTGAATGATATAAGATGAATATTATAGATATGTGGAAGATATCTTAAGGCTAAATTTTCAAGTCAACAACTCACACTATGTTCTTGTATAGTATTTCTAATTTCATTTTCTCTTTTCCTTTTCCTTCTTTCTTCTTGTTCTTCATCAAATGATAAAATTCTTTCACCTGCTTTATCCTTTTTCCTCTTTATACCTGCAACTTCATCTGCTAATCTTTGTGCTTTCTCTTGAGGTGTTTCTGTCCATACACTATGATCAGTATTTTCTGGTTCTTTAGTAGATTTCGAAAATGTTGTTGGTCTTTTTCGTAATGGGTCGACTGAACAGTATTGTACATGATTGTATCAGCATATGGCATCGATGACTTGGAGTTTAAAGCATACATATATAAATATATATGTATTATTGTATCATATGCTATAATTATAACTTTGCGAAAGAGAACATATCATTCGTTTTGCTATAGACCTAAAATGATCAACTCACCAGCAGATAATACACCACTACTTGGAGGAACCAACATCCATTCTTCTCTTTTTTTCTCTTTTGGTTTATTTTCCTCTTCCAATATCTTTCTACGTCTTTCTTCTCTTTCTAAAAATTCTCTTACTGCTGAACCTGATTCTTCTTCTCCTCCATTACTTTGTACAGGCATAGGTCCAATAACATCATCATCATCATCGCTGTCTTCTTCGTACTGGGCAGTATTCGTTGTAGCTGCAGTAGTAGGTCTCGATGGTCCTGCAGTAGGTAAAGAGGGACCAGCTATGGACGTAGGCAGAGTGGGTCCAGCGGCTTTATTTGTACGCCTAGCAACTAAATGAGGTGGAAGTGATGGTCCATAATCATCATCATCCTCCTCTTCATCATCTGGTAGTGTAGATGCTGGTGGGAGTCGCGAAGGTCCTTCTATTTCTGGGGAAGGTGATCTCGAGTTTGTACTACCACCTGCTAAATGAGCCAGATGTGGTGGTAGTGATGGTCCTATAGGCATGCTGAGTATCTGTAATCGTATGGTACAAGAGGCTGAGCAAATAAAATAACACGAAAAGACAGTTAAATTATAAAAGTGGAGGATGTTTCATGTTTCGTATTTTTATGCCGAGATGATGATGTATGGTTATGTTGTATGGCGGTGCATCATATATATAACGTCTATGTAATTGCCACCTAATTTTCAATTTCTTTCCCATTATTATATCATCTTTCGTCTGTCGAACAAACCTGTAGTCAAGAGTGAAGATGGCTCAAGATACTAAACCTCTGATGCCATCTTTATCACCAGAAGATGATTTAGATTTACCACCACCATCATATGATCATGCTTTAGCATCATCTTCTACGGATAATCAATACGGTCCAACTTCATCTTCATCTTCTTCTTCTCAAGCAGTAATAGAAGATAGAGTTATACCTCAAAATTTATTACATTTATTTTCTGGACCAAGTAATGGTGAACCTCCAATTGGTAGAGAATATGTACCACCTGAACAAATTAACAGAATCGAATGGCGTCAAAAAGGTTCATCTATTGAATCTTTTGATCCTAAATTATCTGACCGTAAGTTTTGTCTTTTCCATCACGCCTTTCTTTATTGATATTGAGCTAAGAAATGAATGCTACTTCAATATTTAGCCAATGTGATGTATGATTTTATCAGAGCTCAAGCTATGACTCCGCCAACAGTGAAAATCAGATGTAAAGGTATGCATACGGAACTCTCACAAAGAGATCAAACTGTCATTGAGAATGGTATGCAAGTTCAAAAGAAAAGCGGTGAAACCTATTTCGTCACGGATTTCAATTTTACCGTGAGTTTTTCACATTCGTTCTCAGTAGATAAGTTTATGATCATGGCTCATCAATCCGTGCATATATGTATAGATTGACTTGACAGATATAATTAATCATCCTACAAATAACGGTCATATTCATCTTAGGTCTATACCATCTTTTGTTCCCACTCACAGAGGGAGTCATTATATGAGATATGGAGCTAGTTTCGCACCGGAACATCGTACTACTACTCAAGGGGGATATCAGGTTCTGAATTCGAATATAGAATATTCAGCTACGGACGTAGGTAGAAAAACAACTTTAACTGAACAAAGTGAACACGATTTATGGAATGCGTATAGATTTAAAAAAGGTATACCAGGTTGGGTTAATATGAAAGATGTTCCAGAATTTTGGAATACTAGACCAGGATCAAAATTATGTTCATCTTCTACAGCTGAAGTCGATTTAGAAAATGGTAGATCAATTACAGGTGTTAATGATAAACCAAGTTTAAAAGAATGGTGTAAAGTTTATTGTAGAGATAAAGGTATTTTCAAGGAATTCTCAGTATATAAAGGTGTTTATGGTTGGGAATTGGAAAATTTACAAACTGGTACGTCCGTCATCTCTTCAGATAATGTACATATTTTGACTACATACTAATCCCTGTTCTTCCTGTATAGCAATCAAAAATGCTATTCTATCAACAGGTTATCAATCTAACTATTTGGACGTAACTACCGAATTAACACCTGCGTCTTTGGTCATCCGACCTAACAATATTTTCAGTCGGGCTGTAAATCATGTAAGTAAATATCTCCATCTATTCAGTGCAATTATAATAAACTAATAATTCTGATGATATAGGGTTTCATATATTTCCTCTCTTGGATAACTTTGGTTTGGCCATTAATTTGGATACTCAAAAGGGTGTTCCCTAGATTTTTCGGTGCACCATGGGGTGTATCTTATGTTAATTGTAAGTATTCCCCCTACAAAATCACCTCGAATATGTAAATATAGATAACTAATATATTCGATTTCATTTTAGACGCTTTAAAATGCTATCCACCACTACCTTCAACATATCCATCAGAAAGTATATCACAAGCTCAAGATAGATTACCTAGTTTATATAAATTGCATCCTGAATTACCTGAAAATCCTTTATTACAATATGGACCAAAAGGTGTACATTATTTATTAGGTAGAAAAGAAGGTGAATGGTTTAGAGAATGGGAAGAAAGGATTAGAATGGGTGTAAGAATGAAATTTCAAGGTCAATTGCAAGGTGATACAGTTAATAATGAGAATGTCGGTCAAGGATTAGATGGTTATTAGTTGGAGGTTTCAACACTGGTATTGTATATGTATTATCTGATTTTGATTTTCGGTCGTGTATTGTATGTCCGTATTCCTGTCTTGTATATTTATCATGCAAATACACGAAGTTGTGCCAATGAATCAAAACTTCTCAAAGCGTAATATTTCGTTACATTCGTTATGATTTGTCGTCGTGATTATATAGCGTGTTGTTCATATATGTAAGATCGGATATCAATCAGAATCATCTTCCTCCCTCATCACCTTTTTCGTTCTCCAGCAACTCGTCTTGTTCTTCTTGATCAGATACTTCATCTTCTTCATCCTCTTGACCTTTAATCCCATCTTCTTCTTCTTCACTTTGAGCATCCTCACCTTCCTCTTCCTGATCCTGATTTTCATCGTCATCGTCATTGTCATTATCTCCTTGTTCCTCTTCGGTCATACCAATATCCGAATCGTCTTTATTAGGATTCCAAACATAATTATTATCATCTTCATCTGAATCAATATCAGAATCAATGATCCAAGCTGTAGATTTCATTCTTCTATTTGATCTAGCCGATAACTTAATTCTATAAGTGGGATACCTTTGTTGTTGTCTTTCAACATATTTCCTCTTTCGTCTTGAAGAATCAATTTGTAATAATAATGATAAGTATTCTACGTTTATAAAGTATATATAGTCAGTTACTGTAATTGGTTTGATCGAAAATCAAAATATAACATACCTTGTTCAGCTTTAATTTCCTCTTTATTCAATCTAGAAATTTGTCTCATATCGTCAACAACGTTTCCCATAATACGATGTGATTCCTCAAATTCCTCTATTTTATCATTTTTCATTGATGCCCATAACAAATCTTCATGCGTCCTATCATAAGCTTCATCCAGGGTATTTAAAGCTGCATCCAACTCGTTATCTTCTAATTCAGTCGCACAATCACTCAAACCATCATCTTCCAAAATATCTTGTATATTATCTTTCCCTTCGTCATCGTGTTCGTTTTGTGTTGTATTTTGAGTAGAGATGAATGGGATATCTCTCCAAGGTATTTCACCTGGAGGAAAGATTGCTTGGTTATATTGAGGTATGCGCACCAGCTCCTCATCTTTGTCATCTGTCCGTTCTTTGTCATCTTCTCCTTCGTCATCCTGAAAAATCCTGTCTATAAAATCCTGAATGATCTCTTGAGGATGTTTCAAATTAGCTCTTAAGAGTGCTTGATGAACATGATCAGCGTTCAATGTCGGTACTGTTTCTTCATCTAGCGGTGGCTGTTGATGATTTGATTGTTCGGCAATAGTGATGGAATGGTATATGAGTTGTCGAAGTTGATGAACTAATAATGTATGTATACCCTTGAGTACTGGGTAAGATAAATGTCTAGGTTGATCTGGATTTAGTAGTCTACAAGAAGGTTTTAATCAGCTAAACCACAAACATTGAAACCATGGATTCAACTTACCTAGTGACCCTTTCAATCATTTTGAAATTGAACACTTCTATACCTGACAACAATAAATGATCATACATGCCAATTCTCCTTAATTTGGAAAGTGTAGCTTCATTTTGCATTATCTCTTTACTTGCTTGGTTTAATCTCTTCAATTTATTAGGTAAATCATTTTCAAGTTTGATGTCATCTTGATTTTCGTTTTGATTTTCGTTTTGATTTTGATCTAAAGAAGCAAAAATAGCATCTGCACCACCAGCTAAATCAATTTCATCTTTTGTTAAACCTTTTTCTTTTATCAATTTTGATACTCTATATTTTTCTCTATTTCTACGTCGATTAATAATTTCAGCTAATAATTTTTTTTGTTCATTAGTTCTTTCTTTTTTAGGTATCGTTATTATATTCTCATAATTCATTTGATCTATTATAATTTTCCCTTTTGGATCTCCTTTTATTGGTTTATTATTATTACAAGTATTATCTTCTTCTCCCGCTTCTCCTTTTTCTTCATTCGCTTCTAATTCTTCATTCTCTATAATATCATGATTTTCGAATTTCCCTCGCGAATTCCCTCTAACACGATCAGAATACCAATTTGACCAATCAGGTTTTAACAGATTATTTATTGTGGTCAGATTTTCAGAATTGATAGATTCTAAATAATCATTAATCTCCCAATCATTTTCCATTTTTCTGTATGTTGGGTGATTTTCCAAAATCTTATTACGTCTGTAAGCTGTTGAAGCGTCTATTGGTTTTTTACCTTCATCTTCTTCGTCATCGTCATCTTCGAAATTTCCAAGTGAAATGCTGTTCGACAAGGCTTTACGTTGTAATTTTCTTTCTCTACGTTTCAATATTGACTTTTCTTCTTGTTCCCTTTTATGTATTTGGTTGATTACAATTTCTGATAATTCTTCTTCTTTCTCAATCCATCGATCTGATATTTCTCTTGCACCAGGTGCAATACCTCCTCTCCATGATCTTACACCGTCCCATTTCTTTCTTTCATTTGGTAAATTCTCATGATATTGTGATCTTTTTCTATCAACTTGACCAACAATTCTTGAACCTAATTCTAATAAATCCAAATACCATTCAATTTCTTCTGGCGTTTTACTCTTCAACTCTTCAGATATTAAATCAACCCTATACCTTGAATGTCTGGATAATAAAGCAAAGAAAGATTCCTTCTCTTCAGGCGTCCATATACTATTTGAAGGTGGTACGATTGTATCGTTTGGATTCCTCTTATTAGGAACTAATATTGTACCTTGACCCAAAATCTGTTTTTTAGATTCTGTAATATGTTTATCTAGATGATGTAAATACCATTTCGAACCAGATTCATTGGGTATATTCATATCGGTTGATACTTTGAATCATCAGCTTTGCTTGATGAAGGCCCAGACATACATATGAAGAAGCTGAAATAAGTAAAATGATGTGCAATATGCATTAGGAATTATCGCCCAAATCCAAAGAAAACCAAAAAAAAGAATAACTACTTTAGGCGGAAGTAACCGACAAGTCCACCGAACAGCGTAGCACGTTATACCATTCCAGTCATAGTAATTCACATGGTCATTGCTTGTTTTATTCAAACGCTTATCTCAGCTCAACCAGAGGACTCGACACTATGCAAGCGTTACACAAGCAAGTGCAGAAATTTAAGTCAAAAAAGTCAGATACATCGAAGTCGCAAAAAATGAGTCAACGCGGTGGTATCAAATCAAAGTGACCTAAAAACTTGAAGCCCGACGTGGGACTCGAACCCACAATCGCCCGATCGAACCACAGAGTCATAAGAGTCGGGAGCCGTAACCGAATTTGGCCAGCCGGGCCACCAGATGATTTATGAGTTTTCATGTTAAATATATAGTGATTCCTCAGAACGTCTGGTGAGTGATACCCATATTTTGACTATATCAATCCTGTCAGCGACTCCTTAGTTTTTCCTCACGAAACTTAGATGATGTGAGGTTCACATTTAATTGACTTTCGACCGTCTTGTGACAAAAGGATTAAGATAACTGTGCTTAGGGCAACGTGTCTAGTCAGCGTTCATTGAGACAGAGTCTCTGTGGGGTGGGATATCTGTGAGCCGAAACTTGCCCATTATTGTTCAAACCAACATCTGACTGTGGTAAGATTCACAAGCTAAATTCAGGATCAAGACCCTTAAGAAAGACTACTACATTTTGCATGACAGCTTTGCCTGCCCATAGTCGAGACTTACGGTCATTCTCATATAAACAGAAAAACAGAAAAAATCTGTCGTCAGTATCAACCTTGTTGAGATTTGACCTGAAGCTTCACTTCGCTATAACCGAGGTTACACTGTAGAGGTTATCACCGCTGACGTCAATCAACAGAACAATCGATTAATCGGCAATGTCCTCTAATGCCGATCATGTTCATCACTTTATATTTTGTGAAAATATACGATATAGCATAAATAATTATTCAAATCGATTGATCATCTTGTGTTACTTATGTTCTTGTATAACCATACGTAGCAATCACAAGGGGCAATGATACGCTCAAGACCATTCAGCTCATTGAGCATACGCAGACCACATCAACTCAAAGGTCAGATACGATTTAACAGTACCAATACTTCCACTACAACTGAAATACCGAAATCATCTCGATCGAGAAGCGCTAAATGGGCAAGAAGGAGTTTGGTGACCGGAGTGGTGGTCGGTGGTCTTTGGACATACGATAATCAGTTTAATGCTAGTGCTGTATATAGAAGTCTGATAACTGCTTATATAGGGTAAGTCCGCGATATACAGTTGCAGGCTAGATCATTACTAATATTTGATCGTGTGATAGGCTGGTATGTACGATAGATTGTGAGCTAGCAGGTACAATTCGATTGGCGGATCGCTCTTTACTGATTTGATTTATAGATAAGATCAACTTTTCACCTTCCAATGCAGATCAGATAGAAGCATTACATGAGAGAGTAGCAGGTAGATTAAAATGGGCTATTGATACGAATCAGGGATTATACCTGAAACTTGGTCAAGCTTTAGGTAAGTAAGGTAACTCTAACTATTAGGTATAAGTCTAACAGCTACTCTTATAGGATTACAAGCTGCTTTACTACCGAGACCATATCGAGAAGCGTTTGGACATGTATTTGATAGAGCTCCTGCAGTGTCTTATGAGGAGGTTATCGGTGTAAGTTAATCCTTCTACCTTTACATTAACCTACTTCGTTCAGCTAACACTAATTTTGATAAAATACAGGTATTCCAAAAAGACTTATCACTTAACCCATTAGATGTATTTGAAACTTTCTCCAAACAACCACTAGCTTCAGCATCAATAGCACAAGTTCATAAAGCGACATTGAAACCTAGATTAGGTGGTGAAGGTGAAAAAGGAAAAGTAGTGGCAGTAAAAGTTCAAAAGCCAGCTATCGAAAAACAGATGGAATGGGATTTATTCAGTTATAGGTGAGCTCTATCAGAGTGACTTCACCTAATTCGTCTTTGGAAGCTAATTTTTTGTAGATCACTTATGTGGATGTGCGAGAGACTGTTTGATATGCCTAGTAAGTTTATTCGTTGCCTTGCGATCTATAAGCATGATCCAGCTAACCCAATATATAGTGTACTTTGTGTAAGCCTTTCGATCACTTCCAAACTTCTGGAAATGTTACCGACAGATTTCCTGTTTAGCGCCAAGTACGTTTCTGATCAGATGCGACTCGAAACATCTTTCAAGAATGAAGCGAATAATGCTCGTCGGTGTGCAGAACTTGTAGCTCAGACTCCAGAACTGAAAGATGACGTATACGTGCCAAGGATTTTTGGAGAAGCGGAAGGATGTAAGGAGAGTGATAGAATTATGGTGATGGAATGGGTCGATGGTTGTAGGTGAGTATCCCCTTGAATTGTCCATTCATGCTGGACCCATTCGATGGGTCACCAACTTTGATCCTCTGAATAATGACTGATAGCCGATCCCCTCATTCTTTAGGCTGAACGACCGTCAACAGCTAGAAAAATGGGGTTTGAATTTGCGAGAAACTATGGATTTAGCTATATCAACCATGTCAGCAATGACTTTTTCATGGGGGTTTATACATTGTGATCCGCATCCGGGAAACATACTAGTAAGACCTCATCCAACGAAGAAGGGTAAACCGCAGCTTGTAAGTCTAGTTATCCGAATTAGCCGTAATAATGTGCTCACACTCCATTGACATTCCAATGGTAATAAGGTATTGATAGATCACGGGTTATATATAAGTCTCCCTAGAGAATTTAGAGAAGATTACTGTACATTATGGAGATCGCTATTTGTGTTGGACGTACCTAAAATCGAAACGATAGCAAGAAAGTGGGGTATAGCATTAGATGCTAATATGTGAGTGGCTACTTGGAGCCAGTATATTTGTACGAGGAAGTGTTAACTGACTAGTCATCCAATATGTCGATAGGTTCGCATCTGCAATCCTACTTCGACCATTCCAGGTGAATAAGAATAAAAAGAACGCAGAGAAGAACAAAATTCCTGAGAAAAATCAATATGAGCAACAGGTGGAATTGAAAGAAAGGATGAAGAAGATGTTGGAAAATGAGCAGTTGATACCTAGAGTGAGTAAAGATAATCGCTTCATGGGAATATCAATACTAATTTAGTCTCTTTAGGAATTGATCTTTCTAACTAGATGTCAAAGGATGATGCAAGCTAATAACCAGGTGAGTATATCTTATATCGTTTTCGAAGTGAAGAGAAATTAATCATTGACTATTTATGTAGTTACTTGGATCACCCTCTTCACGAGTTAACTTGACTGCCAGAGTAAGTTATATTTCTCCATTCTTGATTGGATATGGGACCAAGCTGATGATGAGATACTGGTTTATAGTGGGCTTCGATTGGCTATACGAATTCTTTGACAGGATCAAGATCATTGAATTCAGTCGGAATATCTAGATGGTTAAAAGATAGATTAGATGCGTTTGTTTTTAGATTCACATTATCAATTGTTGATATAGCATTTTGGTTTACTTTACAAAAACAACGTAGGTTATATATCCTAGATTAGACGAGGAAATCTGTCGTATCTTTCGCATCTTCCGGTTACACCTCGAATCATATAATTGACTAATACAACATATTGTTTGACTATTTAGGCTTCTTACCTAAAGAAAAAGGCGGATGGGAAGATAAATTACAAAAACAATTTGAAGCTATGGCGAAAGAAGAATTTGGTATTGAGATTGATGATACTGTGTTTTTAGGATAATCATTGGCATAGAAAGTAATGAAATCTACCTTATATGAATTATGTAGCTTTAGAACTGGAATCTAGAATTGTTATATATTTTGCGAATATACCATTTTCCTTCAAACGTGTTGTTACTACCTATTCGGATG
Organism: Kwoniella dendrophila CBS 6074; assembly: GCF_036810415.1. NCBI lineage: Eukaryota > Fungi > Basidiomycota > Tremellomycetes > Tremellales > Cryptococcaceae > Kwoniella > Kwoniella dendrophila. The sequence goes on from NC_089483.1 coordinate 1,452,494, forward strand.
TAAAAGGGGATGCTTTAGAGAAAATATAGATAATATAATGTATTTATAGTATTTATAGTATTTATATGCATGCATGTGATGATAAAAGAAAATGGAGATATATGCTATAAATCGATACTTGGATTAACTAATATACAATAATGTGAATTCAATTGGATAAAATCCTAATTTCAACGATAGTACCATAAAGAGTATATCAGGTCTTCTTGCTCCCTGTCCTTTCCACAACTTGATTTTAGGAATGAACCCCGCTTCTACAACGTTACCAAATCACCTTCACAAGCAGGACAACAGAACATAATTTCATCACCAAATTGTTTGATTTGATTTGTTGATTTTGCTTTATGTATTCTTGATTGATCTGCATGTGTTTCCTCTTCACCATCTTCAGTAAAAGTAGATAATCCTGAAGAAGGTTTAATGATATTATATTCCATTCTAGCTTTTAAAGCATTTAACGAAATTTGTCTTTTATGTCTTACACTAGGTGGTAAAATCGCATCTACTGCTGATGTTGCTGTTGGAGCTTTTTTCGTATTCACGCCAGGTGAAATTAAACCATTATAATTTGGTGAAGATGGATAATTGTCTTTTTGAAAATACCCTCCTTTATTGTGGATCGTAGATGATGATGATGATGGACTATAATTGATGCTTGGTGTATTCCTTTGCGAAGATATTAAGGAATTATATTCTAAATCTAAATCTTTATATTTTTTAGTTAAATTATGTAAATTTGAATTTGATTCATATAATTCCGTTTCTAATTGACGTATTTTACAAGTTAATGATGATATTTCCAATTGCTTGGTTGTAGATGATTCATCTAAATTACCATCCCCATCACCATGACTACCTTTTTGCAAATCATCTTTGTCAGCGTCTTTAGAAGATGATGAAGATGACTCTAACTCTGTGATTTTGACCTGAGCATTATTCAGAGTTTCTTTCGTAGATGATAATTCTAATTTCAAAGTTTCGACTTCTTCCTTTAGTCGAGTTATTGTCGACTCGTTTTGAGATATATCTTTTTTATGAGTATCAATAGTTGTTAAATGTTGATTTATGATTTGTTCTTTTTCTGATATACTCAATTCATTTTTAACTATATTTTGATCTCTCTCACTTAAAGTATTTGTTAAATCTTCCAATTCTTTTTGTAAGTTGGGTATTTGGTCTTGCAATGGTTCTAAGGTGGAGATTTTTTCATCTTTCTGACGGATTTCGTCAATCAAGGAATTTATCCTTTCTTCTAAAGTCTATAGAAGAATGGGAAGTCAGTCAAATCGCATTAGACTGATCTGGTGGTAAAGAAATTAACAATATAATTCAAATGATAACTTACCTTTCCTTCTTCGACTTTAGTTTCCAAATCAGCTTTTTGTTTTTCCCAATTTTTCGATTTCATTTCCCATGATTCGACTTCTGAAGCAATTGTAGCTTTTTCTTCCATTGCTTCAACAACTTTACCTCTAACTTCTTCTAATTGTTTAACTAAATTTTCATTTTCACTTTGTAACGCCAATTTTTTCTTTTCATTTATATCTGATTTTTTATTTATCTCTTTAAACTTATTTCTTATACCCTCTAACTCATTCTTCGTACTATTCAACGAATCCTCTAATTCCTTGATACTGGCTTCCGTGTCTTGATTTTTAGATTTCAGCTCTTCATACGTTGTACTTAAATTATCATGGGTTGATCGTAATTCACCATGTTCTTTAGATAAAGTTTTATGTGTGTCTTCTAATGCTTCATGCGCATCCTGTAGATCCTTTAATTCCTTTGAAGATAATGTTGACCTCTCTTTCAACTTGTCCAGGTCGGACGTAACGTTTTCTAAGTTTGACGATAATTCTGAATTACTCTATGAGAACGGTCTCGTAAGTATAGATACATAAGATCCTTTAATCAAAAATGACTTACCTGCCTTAATTTTCCAACTTCAGCTTCCAAAGCAGATTCCCTAACTCTTTCTCTTTCCAGAGATTTTTCCAAATCATCTATACGTTCTTTCGATTGTTCGTTTGATTCTTTTAATTCACTTTCTAATTTTTGCTTTTCGCTGTCTAAATTATCTTTATCATTCTTTAAACTTTCTACATCTTTATTTATACTATCTAATTCACTTTGTAAAGAATCAACCTTATTTGACTTCGATTCCAATTCAGATAGTTTCGATTCTAATGCTGATTTTTCATTTTCTAGGTCTATTATCAGAATTCTACCCTCAGCTAATAACTGTGAATCACCTTTTATACTTGTTATTTGACTTTGTAGTGATGTAACTTGATTTTGTAATTCTGATCTTTCACTTATTAATAATGTTATAGTTTCACGTAATCCTATAGTTGGGTCTGGTTCTGTTGGCGATTTTGATTTTGGCGTCGAGGGTTGAGATGAAGGGTTTGCTTTAGGTACTTCTGTTTCTGGCACAGTCTCATCATTATTTGGTGAGGGTTGATTGAGGGATTCAAGTTTTTCAGATGCTGGAGCAGGAGGTGTGTCGATTTTGAATTGAGGTTGACTGGTAGGGATTATAGGTTCTGTGGAAGCGTCATTATCTTTTTCTGGATTAGGTGTTGGAGGTACAGAAGGTTCATCATCTTGATCATCACCATCAACTTCATTATTCTGATCTTTATTCTTCTTATTCTTCTTCTTTTTCTTCTTACTACTTTTCTCTTGCGGCTGTTCGTTAAGTTGAGTCGGTGTCGATTCTTCCGTTTGCAGCTCAGCTTTAGAGTCTATTTTGACTTCATCCTCGGTTGGTCCACTATCCTCCGGTTTAGCCTCCTGCTGAACTTCTACCTTGCTTTCCTCCAAAGGATCAGCCTTCTTTTCCACTTTGACGTTCTCCTTAACTGCTTCCTGTGGTTCTAACGTGACTACCTCTTCGGGGTCATCTTTAGTGGATGATTGATCTATAACGTCCGTCCTAGCAGAATCATCCAAACTTAAACTTGTTCTTGCTGAAGCAGCATTGGTAGGTTCAGCCAAATTCGATGCGGGCGATCCAGGCGTTGGAGTAGGTGCGGATGAGTTTGACGCAGCTTCAGCTTCCTTTTTCTTCTTCCTTTGAGCGAGCTATGATATTTGTCATCATCAGTAGAGATTGAGGTCAAAGTTCAAAATTGCCAAGAAATTCAATGAAACTGTCATCGACATACCAGCTTTTTAGCTCTTTCAGCTTTAGCTTTTCGCTCAGCGTCAGGATCTGACATGTTGTATTAGCTACAATGACTTCCAGACAGGCTGTGCACCTTTTATGTCTAGTCTGATAGGTGTTGAAGAGCTAAGAATACTGAGTGGTTTTATGTCTATATGAACACGTCAATGAGAAGTGATCAATTCAACTCTTCACAACGTTGATCTTTATCTCTCTTTGTGCGGGGAAGTAAGGTGAAATTTAAATATTACCCCCTTTTAGTATGACGGAATGCATCGATTATTGCCGAAGAAAAAGTCTGAACCGTCACATAATAATCTTTGTTTGAAAAGTTATCTATATCTTGTTATTTACTATAAACTGTATACCCATTATCGCAAATCCATCACAGAGATCACTACCACCATGAGATCTAGACCAGTATTCTTAAGAGCATTACGCTTGCGACAACAACCAATAACCACACCTCGTCGTTTAATACCTTTTCCTCAAACTCAACTTGCCACTTCTTTGCGAACGTTATCAACTTCGTCTAGATTATTAGAAGAAGCCAAAGAGAAATCAAAAGAATCACAACAGAAAGAACAACAGAAGCAGAAACAAAGACAAACGAATGAGGACAATGCACCACCACAATCACCATGGAAAGTATTTACGCAAGTTTTGAAAGAAGAAATTGAAAAGAATAAAGGTTGGCAAGATAATGTAAAACAATTACAAGGTGATGTAGATAAAATGGCTGACAGTGCTGCTATGAAAAGAGCTAGAGATATATATGAGAAAACGAGGGTAAGTCAATCAAAGTGATCTTGATCTATGTTGGTTGAAAGGTGTAAGCTGATTGATGCTGTTCGTTTACAGATTACCAATTTAATTAAAAACAACCCCCGAATTCAAAGCGCAGTAGGAGATCTGCAAAAAGCAGGTATATCTGTTCAAGATGCAGTACAACATGCATTAAGAGATTCAGAAGTTTTAAAAGCTATATCATTCGCAACATCAAGATTTGTTTCTGCTGCAACAAGTGCAACTCAACCTATAAGAGATACGAAAACATACCAAGTTATTGCAGAATCAATTGAAGATGCTTTTGACGATACAACTGGTGTATCAAGTAGATATGGTGGTTATGAAGAGAAAGAAGCAAGAAGGAAAAAAAGAGAATTAAGAGCTATAAGAGCTGCTAAAGCTGGTAAAAAAGTACATAAAAAAGTTGAAGAGAATCCAGAGTGAGTAAAACGCTCTCTGTAGAGCCTCTATGTCCATGAAAATGCCTGTCTCTGTAATTAGGAGGCCATACCAAAAAGGTATCATATCGGATTGCTCACTCACACTTGACCCCTTTTTCCAGAGCCGGTGAAGCATTAGTATTGTCAGATCGACCTGAACCAGTATCTCGATTTGGATTTATAAAAGAATCACCAACATATCAAAAATGGCTAGAAACTTATCATGAATCTGATTCACCATTCATCTCAGCATTAAGAACTGTTGGATCAAAAGTTGGTTCATTATTTGAAGAAAATGAAACTGCACAAGTTATCAAAGCAATGAAAGAAATTGATCCTGATTTCAGAATGGATAATTGGACAGGAGAATTAAGAGAATACATTGTACCTGAAGTTGTTGATGCTTATTTATCTGCTGATAGAGAATCGTTAAGACAATGGTGTGGTGAAGCTGTAAGCGAAGTCCCCTTCTAGGAATGAACCGGAAATGTTAATTCCCATTTTTTGATGCTGACCTTCCATGTACACAGACGTTCAACGTATTATGGGCAACTATGGGTCAATATATAAAACAAGGTTTAATTTCAGATAGTAAGATTTTGGATATTAAACATGTCGACGTGAGTAATTTTTCAATGCTAGTATTGTTTATTCCTTGATTGGGCCTATTCTATTTATCATCGTTCATTTGGCAAAAGATATATGCTAATTCTTGGACTTTGTGTATAGGTGTCATCCGGTAAAATGTTAGAGAACAATGTACCAGTATTCGTAATAACATTTGCATCACAAGAACAATTATTATTTAGATCAGCTAAGACAGGTGAAGTCATTGTAGGATCAGAGAGAGATGTAGAACAATGTAGATATGCTATGGTAATTACTAGAGTTGAGAAGGAATTAGAAAATGAATTAACAGGTGGTTGGAAAGTTGTAGAGGTAAGTTTAACTATTCCTTCAACATATTAGCGTCTTGAAAGAAATTGAGGGAAATGTACTCATGTCCTGTTTTCATCAATATAGATGGCTAGAAGAGGTGCAAAAGGTGGTTTATAGTGACCAAAAATTACGAAAAACATACAATCAATATTCTTCGCATGCATTACACACCATTCGAGATCTATCATGTCATCATTAGCAGCTTTGTTTTCTCGGAATAACGGTGCATCACGGTAGATTTTCCGAATCGGTATTGATCTAAGATGTTTTTTCGTCATAAAACATTAACATTGCGTCGAGACTGTTTATCACATATTCCCGTTCTGCTAGCTAATCCATAACCTATCCCACGTGCTGATCACGTAAATCCCGTTCAAAGGTGCTCTTTCTGTACCACAACAAAGCTGTGTCAACCTAAAACCAACCACTCCCTTGAGGGTATCCATTATGACTTCTAGTGTATGGTAAGAAAATTCAAAACCTTTATCCTCAATGATCGTCTCTGACGTTACACCTCACTTGACTGACAATGATCCTTTTTGAGAATTCTCTTTGACGTAACGAGGAAGATGCAAGGCTCAGTAAAAATCACCAACTATAATGACGTTTACTCTTTCTTGTACAAGGCCTTCTCGTAATCAGCGGTCAATGATAAGAACTGCTGAATTTTATCTATAAATAGGACTTTCCCAATGCACAATTTTCCTCTTTTACCTTCAACTTTGATTCACTCATACTTTTACAACATCAAATATCAACGCCATGTCCGTATACACACTTTTTCCAGATGGTACTTTTGTGGCTCCCATCGAAGATAAAGCAATGTTTTTAAACGTCACCAAAGAAGCACATGGTACTTCGAAAGCCACTTCTGACACATATAACGTTAGTAGATCAGATGGTAAAGAAATCTCTCTGCTTCATGGTCTATTCCGCAAAGTCAGAACTGGTGATCCCAGGGCCTGGTATTTTTATCCTAGCAACATATCATACTCAGAGAGAAGAAAAGATTACAAGTCGGCTGGTTACGAATCCGAGCTCCCTGATTCATTTGATCCCTCTACACAGCCGTCTACGAAACGAATGGAAGCATCATTCATCTCATTAGATGACGATGATTCGTTCGTAAAGCGTCCTTACAAATATGGTACAGCTTCAAAGGAAAAGCACACTTTTACACTACCTGGTGACCCAAAGATCACTTATACAGTTTGGCTTGAAGATGATGATCAAACTGAAGAAGCCGCTACCACCAAGAAATAGGAGTAGGGGACAATCTCAGATACCCCCTTTGATAGCACACTTTTCCTATTCTCACGTACAACCCTTACCTGCCTTTGTAGACAGTAGTCGTCATGCCTTTCTACCTTTATATAAATGATAATGCCCGTACATGCAACATTGTTCAGTGAAACATTGTTCATATGTCCTCTCGAGATGTATTTCAGAAATAGCAGAAGAGAGATAAGCGAGCATTTGATAGGTCGTGTCGTCGATTCTCTTCGCCAAGCAGTTGACGAGATATTCGGTGTTGAACGAGGATGTATACCCAAACTTTGTGTAAGGTGCTTCGGTTGACTAAACCTTCCCCTTTCGATTGTATTACGTAACTATATTTCTAACGTCGCTTTGCTAAATTGCCCTGATCACACTGTCGAGGGAATTTCTTAATCCTCTTGCTTCGTCTAAAGTTCGCTTATGCTGTACATATTACTACCTTTCTATAATGAGAAGACACAACCAACAGTAAAGGGTTATATCATAGCCCTATCCTTACGCTCACTACCACTACTGTCACACTTTCGCCTACCATCTGGGACAAAGGATCTTACAATTCGCCTTCCAGCTTCTCAGCAATCCATTGATGAAGGAGAAGTTCTTTCTCGATATGACTTGGTATCTTCTGTAATTCACATAGGTATATATGCATTTGGCCAAATGAAGTTATACTCGTTGCCCAACTGCATAATTCTCATCACGAAACAACTCTCATCATCAATCAGCAATCATAACTCATAGCATCCCTACCTTCCAGTTATTATATCGCCCTAATTTACTGCTGACCATCTATCCTGATTGCTTTTCATAAATAATGCGTTTCGGAAAGTTTTTCAAATCGCTTCGTAGTACTGATGCTAACCATACATCCGGAGATGTTACTACTGATACCAATCGCAAATCCTCCCGAGTATCGTCATTTGAGGATTTAGGTCCATCCGAAGAAGGATTTATTGAAATCTCAGTTCCAGAAAGACCAAGAGCAACCTACGCCTATTCTTATGTTAGGAAGGAACAGCCATCCTACCCCTATTCTTATGACAACAGAAAGGGGCAACCATCAGCCTCGTCCTTTGTGGATGCAGTCCCTGAGATACAGCAATCAACCAACGCTCAAGCTGATTTCAAGAAAGAACGACTTTCGATCTGGAAAATGCAGCTTGAAGTTAAAAACAAATGCAACGGATTTACTGAAACCTACGATATCTATCCATCCACAACTCCTAGAAAATCCTTTGCATTTGTGAATGATGAATTTTTATTGGTTAGAGAGGGTAATACAGGTAAATGGAAGAATTACTATTCCAAAAATCAAAGTAGAAGAAATACTACTGATAGTGTCCAAGAACAATACTTCAATAAGACCATATCTGTGATTGATGATCAACGTATTGATGAATCTAGGTGGTCAAGTGTAGGTAGCGGACTCATCAGTGGAAAATCAATAATGGGTATGATGGCGCCTGATCGAAGTATAAGCATGAAGCTTAAAATGGTGCCTATGGAAGATGAAGATTATGACATGATGTCTGCTATGCTGAAATAGAGGGGTTGATTAGAGGGGAACGGGAGAGTACGTCTCACCCCAGACAATATTACAGAACGTCTGCCGACGGGGAATGAATATGCATTTGTTGATGGCAGCAAATGACCGCGACAATCTGTTAAGAACGCTGTGCGGTTGATCCAGTTTGGGTGTTACGACCGTACTATAGGGAGACAAATCCTATAGTATGGTGGAAAATAATGATTAGGAGAATAAGTAATAAAGCGTAATTGTGGTTGGGCTATGATTGTAATGTATTTGTAATGTCAATTGAATGTAACTTATGATATTTCATCAATGCGATGAGGAAGAGAGTACGAAATATGTGTAAAAAACAAGCTCCTTGTATATGTACCGGTAGTGCATTACGGTTATGTAATGATAAGGTTACGTATTCCGGTTATGTATGATTACTGCCTATTACGTAATGTGTTCATGCATGGTGGTTTGGTGCATGAAATTGGGTGATATCAATAATGTATGAGCCACATCTTGTTAGCGATCGCCACATAGCACCAAAGACACCCCGTCCTTCCTCTCCATCTTACATGACCATCACAAGCCATTCCTGGTGTCGTTCTACTGCTTATATACTAGAATCGATCTCGCTCAACCATGACTCCGGCTATATGGCCTAATTTGTATACCATAACCACTACGCTTGCAAACAATATAAATGACGTTCACCGTAATAGGTGTATATCCCTTTCCGACCCCCCTCAGCAGCTCCCGCATGTTTTTCAAGCCATTTTTTTCACTCAATATATGTAAATCGATCGTAGCAATCCATTTCCGCCCAGAAAATTGAGTGATAACAGGCGGTTTGGTGCCCTATAAACGGAAAAGGTGTGATATTCCATCAGCAATTAACCAAACATCCAACAGCCCTTGTAGCTCAATCGGCTAGAGCATTCGACTTTTATAATCTTTAAGAGTCAATCGAAAGGCTGTGGGTTCGAGTCCCACCAAGGGCTTTAAGTTTTTGTTGAGGGGTTGTCGAGATATGATTTTTTGAAGTTGAGGGGTTTTTTGGAAATTTCCCGGTTCTATGGTGAGGTGAAATGTCTCATATACTAGCTGAAGGTGAGACACGCGCCCAAATAAGCGGTGGTGACCGCCTTAGCGAATCTGTGATGTCGCCACGTGCCAAGGGCGGAATTGATGCCGTTCAATAGGACGATACCAGTATAGACTGTTGTGCGGAATTTTTGCAGCCAACTACGGTCGTTTTGCATCGCTAACATGATACATGCTTATGCATGCTTGATCTAGCTCATTTGTCCTATCAGCTTGTTCATACCATAACATGATTGCTGTTTCTGAAGGAAATCTGGTCTTGAAATTGAAACACTGTCTGCAAGCATGAGATATTCCCAAATGGAGTTTCCCCTACGAATTGTAGTCAAGTCGTAAATGAAACATGCTAATGTTGCAATGTTGATTACGACGGCAAAATCGTAATACGTATTACAAATTATCCTAGTTGGGTGAAGTTGAACCGGTAGATTGATCATTGTGTTTCCGTTCTTTAAGTTAAATTCCCAACTCTCGTATCAATTTTCCATAATCTCATACAAGTTGCTTAACTTTGTGTTATCAACTTCTCCGTCGGCATAACAACAACATATCAACTGATCAACACCTTAAGCATGAGATACATCATGACACTCGCCTAGGTGATATGCATACATGCTATCTTCGTAAATGATTATCAATATTAGATGGAGGAAAACGATAATACTCAATGAACAGTATATTGACATATATTGAAGTACAGTCAACTATCATCAACCCTAATAACCATCAACATCCACCGTATGCACAGCTATCTTCCTTCCATCAACTTTCTCTTTTACTTCTTCCTCATCTTCCTTCTCACTTCCGATAATCTTTATATTTCGATAATATACTAAGATCGACAAACCAACCAGAATAAGTTAATCAAGCTGTCATACTGACGTTCCTTCGTAGACTAGGATGATCTCAGCCAATGAAGCAACACCTTCGGACTCGTTAAACTCCACAGCTGAGAGGGTAAGCCCAGCTGTTATCCTGCGACGGAGTCTGGACTAAATAGTATAGCAGCGATCTGCCGAATCTCCTGCTATGCCTGGTGTAAGTTATGTAAATCGGGGCTTAAATTGATTGCCGTTAGTTCGCAAGTGAGGGGAGAAGGAAAAGGAAGGAAAGAGCTACAGACGAAGTGAGTGAACCATTTTATAACTGACACTCTGCAAAGCTCTCTTCATGGTGATTCTTCATACAGCTAACCAAATATACATAGTCATCAGACGATGTTGATAATGTCCAATATGGAGCAAAAGTACAAGCAAAGTCTTTCAATCTGATGCTGTCTTCATTGAGCTCAAGCTGATTCATATTGTTTGTAGAGAGGCGGGTCTTCCTTCTGCAGTCCAAGGGTTCATGACGCATACGGTAAGGGAGATGAGATCAAGTCACCACCATGGCCCTCAGATTCCCTCGTGGATGATTATCAAAAGCAAGAAGAGGAAGAAATAAAGCAAAGGGAGAAAGAGGTGGAGTTGTACAGACGGAAGGTGAGCTGAGCGCGACCCAATCCCGCTTGATGATGCGATGATCAAGCTTCTCTGACGAGATTATTGAATATGGTTATAGCTCGAAATCGAAGGTATCGTGAAATCATTAAGCAAGATTCACGATATTATAATCAGAAGTTTGACCGATTTTACAGCAAGAATGCGTGAAATAGGTCACCAAGCTATTAATACTGCAACTTCGGAAGAAGAAAGGACTTTCAGTTTTCAATTATTAAGATTGAAAAAGGATGAAATGGAGAAGTTATTGGGACAGTTCTCCAAGGTGCATCACGCAATCAATGACAAAGCTAATCGGGATGAATCGCCATGCTCCGAATCAGAAGACAGATTATCGGATTCGAACCCAATCCAAACTCTTAGTAATCAGGAGGTATCTCACCAACAAAAATTGGATCACAAGGACGATATTGCAGCCGAAAGCTCGAAAGATGGCACTCTCGAAAGGGTCCTGAAGGAATCTCCTTCTACTACTGCTATAATAGGAGAAGGATCAGGGGGCCGCGTCGGACAAAATTCCGCAGTCATAAATCTACCTACTGCTCTATTGAATCGGAGGAAACCTTATACATCCCACCAGGACCAAGTGTCTGTGGATAAACCGGAAACATCGTGTAATCACAAGGATAGTAAGAAGACGACAGGTTCTATTGGAATTGCAGAGTTGAATAGCTGTGAATGCGTTTCAATGGCGAAGATGGTTCACAAGCTCGAAGATTTGGGGCTACGTCATATGTTTAAGCGACAACCATTGGTACGAGCACCTACAACATACAAGCAGTCATATGAGAAATCAAGTCGATTAGAATCAGATCACTATTTCAACCTGCTCCGCGGTGCAGCTCTCATTGATATATTAAAGTACGACAAATATATCAAGAAAATAAACGAACAAATATATACGATCAATCACAAAGATTCAAGTGATAAACAACGTGAAAACAGGAGGAAAATGGTAGTTAGATGGTATTGGTTATGGGAGGAAATCAGTCAAGAGTTATGTAAACTATCATCATATAAGGAATCGTTCAAAACAAAAAAAAATAAGGTGGAAATGAATGAAGAACTAGAACAAATATCCATGCATACTCGAATTCTCGAGAAATTATTTGTATACGAAAATAGAGAATATAATTGTTTATCGGTGTACAATCAAGTTAATATGTCAATTTTCGATTATTATGATATACAATTAGCGGAAGAGTTGAAAGTAGAGCGAGAGAAGGAGGGAAAGAAGAGCTGAGAAAGAAAATGAAGAGACCAACGTCTTTGTATGGTCAAATGTCTAACAGTTCGCTTATAAAGTGACGCATCTATTTATATGAAAACCTATGTTTATTACGTCTACAAGATACGCCAAGACAGAACGGTGGGAAACGATACAGTATGTATGACAAGTCGGACAAGCCATATATATATATATACTTGATAAATTGATAAATCGTGATCAAACTTTTGAGGATGGATTCTAACGCTGTGTCTTGGAGTATAACTCAGTTTTCTCGTTAGGTTGAATGACCATCCATCCATCTTCTCTCAATACTGTCAAAGCTCTTTCCAATTTTTCAGCTGGTACGAGAATGTAATCAGTTGGCCTATCAACGTGTCCCAAGTCAGTCAAGTCCGATATGACAGCTATTGAGTCGAAGAGTAGATTGCTAACCATGTGGATATCGCATATATATTAATTTCGGCTTTTCTCAATGGAGTTAAAAATTCATGTAATATACCAGTTAAACCTAATTATAATTGATTGTCCATCAGCTTCAACTTTCTTTATCGACCATTTTTGCCTAATTGACTGAAGATGCGCTATGTACATATTTCCTCATTTGGACTTACCAAGATATAAAGGACCTCTAATTTTGATAGCTTTCCAAGGACCGAACCATCTACCAGAATCAACATCATGTTTTTCAAATTCAATCAAAGATCTAACTTGACCATCTACTACAACACCTTTTTCACCTTGAGGTAAACCAGCTACGATAGTCACACCATCTAATTCTCTTGTGACGCTGAAAAAAGGATATTTCGAATATAACTCTGGAGTGATCAATGGTATTATCGATAAAGGATAGAAGAATGAGTAGATCTCAGGTAGTTGTGGGATTAGATGTAAGGATGTGATTAATTTGTTCATCTTTGGTTCGGGTATTGAACCTGGCATGTTGTTACAGCACAAATATGAAAAGATGGAGTGAAGGGAATTGTGATTCAGCTGTTTCTTAGTTCTTAGTTGATGGAATGATTTCGTCTTGTGCTATTTATACATTTATACTGTTGTTCTCGCGTTCTGTTTTGATGTTGTTATTTTGAGTGGAATCAATCGGAGGAGTATGCTGATGTTCAGCATGATATTACTATTATTTTGTATAGGCAAAATGAGATTTCTATTTGTGTAATGTTGTTTGATGCTTACACGCTCATACTACGCGCGATCGCGCTTTAGCGCTGATAGGCATTGTTAAGCGATAAAACAATATTCATATATAAAATATATATATATCCATTCGGGAAACGGTGATCCCCGAGATGGTCATCCTTCAGAGCGATGACATGATCTATCTTAGAGATAGGAAAGATGACCTTGGATTATGTCAACCCACGCATTCTTCTTCTTCTTCTTTCTTCTGCACACAATAGGTAAACTCGCATATGACTACAATAAGATGAGATATATACTTTTTATACTATCTATTTACCTTACCTTTGCTCTGGCGTTACCTTCCACGGAAATACAAGCTATTGAATTGGTCCAAAACACATTTAAAGGGATTTGTCCGAATTTCGATGTAAGATGCGTTAAGGATGGTGATTGGAGAAATCCAATAGGTAAGATAGGGTCCAAGCGTGAGTCTAACCTTGTTCCATTCAGTGCATCAGCTCATTATTAAGATGTATCTATTCAAGGTAGGAATGATTAACGCAAATCCAATAAATCGCTGATTCTAATATCCATTATACCTTTTTAGCATTCTGTAGAGAAGGTATTAGATGTAATCAATGTGAAGAATCAAGAAACACAAGAGAATGTAATAGGACATTTAAGGAATGTCAAGGTCAATGTGAAGCTTATGGACCGATACCATTCTAAATCAGCTCAACACGAAGCGTACTGGCTTAGCAGCTTCACTGTACAATATCATATCGCCTTTCATATCAAAATAATCAAATATCAGTGCACGTCACCAAACAGGCGAAGAATAAAGATCATACGGCTTGATCAAGGTAACATCATACACCATGAATCTGATCTCCGCCTAAGGAGCGCAACAAATATACGAAACTCTAAAACCAATAAAAATCAAACTGATACCGCGATAACCACAAATATCAATTCAGCCTGATGGAAACAAGCATTCCTCGTCCCGAACCTACCCTACGTACGATACATTGAAAAATAGATGATCTCGCTCTAAGACATACCTAGAGTCTTATCTACCGCAGGAATTTTGGTATGTCACATGCATCCAATATCGCCTCAAGATTGCTGTCTAATTATGCGGTCACATCAAGATGAGTATATATATGATATATATATATATCCAATTCAGAAATGTTTTTGACACTTAGTCTTCACCTCCAAGCTTTTCTTTTCGTGATCACCAATAGCACAAAAAAGAGGTTTGATACCTCATATAGATAGAAGTCCAGGTGACACTTTGATCGCTCTATTACTTATACTCAACCAAGTTTACATCCCTTCATCCCCGCTTCGCCCCTCACTTTGGCCCCCTTCTCCCCCCTTCTCAAACCCCATACCTATCTATAATAACAAGCGGATAACAAGACACCGTTGATCGGTCAAATTCCCATTATAGTATTTATCGCTTCATTCAACTTCTGAAATTCATCAAAAACCAAAATAATCAATCTAATCAGAATGTACACTTCCGCTTTGTTACCACTTTTACCTTTATTAGCTTTACCTTTAACTTCTGGATTACCTCATCAAACTTCCAACTCCAACAAATTACCTTTACCTGCTTTATTACGTAGACAAGGTTTATTAGATTTACCACCTTCTCTTAATACTATATCTGTCACGAATGATCCTTCTACTATACCTACATCAACCGCTACAATAGAAGATGATAATATGGTTAGTATAATAAATTCTCAACCTACACCTAAACCCTCAGCTATACCTTCTTTATGGCAGATTAATACTGTGCCACAAACTTTGATTGCTCAAAATCAAAATCAAGGTAGTAATCCAAAATCAACGGATAAAGCCAACATTCAAGAGATCGATGAAGGTAACATAGATGATGGAATGATAGCTGAAAACGTTTCCGATAACAATGTCGAATCTGCTTCACCTATTCCTACTATGTCAATTACGATGGCTGAATATCCTGGAGATTCACTATTACAACCCACATCAGTCTCAATGGTTGGGGTGAATATGGATATTACCGCTGCTGCAATCACTGCTGCTGCTATCACTGGTGATCCTACTGTCCCTATTACTGCTGAGGCAGCAGCTATTACTGGCAATCCTACGTTAGCTATAACAGAAGCTGCTCTCAATACGGGATCTATAACTGGTTCATCTATAACTTCTGGTCCAACAATTACCTCTTCACCTACATCTATTTTCTCAGGTACGATCACAAATTGGTCAGCTTCAGCTACAACCTCCTCTACACCAGCTCAAACCTCAACTTCCACAAATGACAGTATAAATGCTGCTGGAATGCCAACTTCCACTTCAACCTCGTCAGCATCAACGCCTACCGAGACAGATAGCACGAAGAAAGGTAAAAAAATTAGATATAAACATTGTTCAGAAACAAAAGGCACAATAACTGAAATCAAGATTGAACCTTGTGAAGGTGGTAAAGGAACTATCTTAGATCCTTGTCATTTCCAATCTGGAAAGTGAGTATACCAGTATTCATTTTGTCTATGTTTTTGCCCTCATGACGAGTTCTGATAAAACCAAACCGGAGAAAAAGAGGAAAAAAAAGCTAATATCATGAATGTTTACAGGAACTATACAATAAGTTTATCATACGTTTCACCACAAGATTCAGTCTCACCTAGATCAAATCTATTAGCAAGAGATAAAACTATTTCAGATGGGCAAGAAGAGTATTTCACTTATCCAGGACAAGCCTTTGTAAGCTTTTTCGAGAGTTAAAAAAAATCGATACTGTGTTGATATATGGAATGTTATCACATAATGATTGTTTACTAATATCTGACTGCTGTGCTTAGGACGCATGTCAATATACAACATGTCCAATTAAGAAAGATGAAACTCAGATTTACACTTATAACTTCCAAACCTTAAATAACGTGAGTATTAGTCTTCTACGTCTCATAAGTCAATTGAATCAAATCGACTTTACTAACGGTAGCAATATCTGATCGTTCACCATTTAGCGGTTCGACCAATTAACATTCAATATGACAAATGGATTAGATGGTGATTCTTTGATGTGTGCTTATTTCCCTATCACTTTGTAAGTTTGACTGGTTTTCGCTTTTACCAAAAGTGTAAACAATCGCTTATGATGCATTTGAACCTAAATAGTATGCCTAGTATGGCGGGGAGAAGTGTGAAAAGAAATATACCATTTGGTGGATTAGGTTCACGATGGTAGGAACATATATGAATGATTGGTGACTAGTGGAGTGTTTGCGTAATTAAATTCAAGATGAATTCGAATAAAGGAAGAAGAAGAAGAAGAAGGAGAAGAAAGGAAGTGAAATAAGTATTTTAGATATTATGTATATATATTTTGAACGTAACTCAACTTTAATGAATGATGCATTGATATGATGAATATTTTTTTCCCAAAATCACTAACTTGCATAAATATAAAGATACATTATTTGGTTGACCGGTTATATATCCTGTTTTAACTTGATTAATTCAATGACTCGTACAAATATATGAAATAGAGAACACCTTGTACTGCAAATGATTTTAAGTTATCCTCGTGAACAAGAAAAACGAGAGGACCTATCTCATTCCCCTCATCAAAACTTAAATTTCTTTCCATCCACCACCATCATTTCCTGATAACAATTGACTAACTAGACCCAGACTGAAAACTGTCATATGAGCAGTAGCAGCCATACCGAACTAATCAGAGTCAAGTGCGTTAGTTTAACATTTTCAAAATTCAATAGATGTACACTCACCCCTCTATATAATTGTCTTATACCACTAAACCAACCACCTTCATCTTTTTCAGACATTTTTCTTTTCCTTCTTACACCAGTTTCTTCTTTTGTTATTCTCCAAATAGTTTCAATTATACCTATATATTGTTTTTCCCTTAACCTAACTATTGATTTTAATTCATTATTTTTTCCTTTGTTATTATGATGACGATGGGTAGTAGTATTATAACGATATTGTATTTGTAATCTTTTTCTTACAGTTTCAATAGGTAATAAAATTAATAAAGAACCTAAACCTAAAGATAAATCTAATATAGAATATGTGATTGGTGATAAATCTTGTGAAATTTTAAATTGTCTTTCAATTAATAAAGGTATTGATAAAGTTAATAAAGGTCTAATTGTATGTTCTAAAATTGTTGGTAAAAATAAATTTGAATTTAAATATAAATTTGAAAATCCACCTTCAAATTCAATTAAATCTTTAAATATTGTTATTGAAGATTTTGAAGAAAAATGAGAAGTAGGTTGAATAATTAATCTTGTTCTAATTAATTCTAATGGAGATAATAATAAATGTGTTAAACTTGATGATAAAACTTGTAAAATTAATGGTATAGTTGGATTTGGTAATGCAGTTAAACTTATATCTAATAAAGATATATTATCATTATTATAATAATTATTATTTGAAGGCAATAATAAAATTATAAATGAATGTATTGAAGGTTGTAATTGATTTGATAAAAATGAATGTATGGTTGAAATTAATTGCGATTTCCATAATCCTGGTAAACCTTCTGAAGGTGTATGTCTAATTCGACGAATCATTCCCCAAACTCCATTTCCTCTTGATACTTCTGGATCATCGTTTAAAAGCCATGTAGGGTGGACTATACAAAGAAATATGGGTGGGTTCAGAATCAACTGATATCAATGAGCCAATTCGACATAATTGGCAAAGAAGTATTAAACTCACGATCAGGTAAATATCCCGAAGCGTCAGTTTCTTCTATAAGTTCTGGAGGTGGAATAAGGGGTGCAGGAGGTTGAGCTAATCTATCTGAGAAATACATATCTGCTTCTTCTGGATTACTTATCTATAAATGAACAACACAGCGACGAAGCAAGTCAGCAAATAATCGACATAGGAATGTTAACAATAACTCACTTGATCATCTTGTAATTCGAATTCTTCTTTTTCCTTTAAAAACTCATCTAATGATAATTCATTTTCAATCTGTGTATCAAATTTTTTCCTAGGTCTATATTCAACTTGTAATAAAGTTTTACCAACTTCAAAAGGCATACCTAAAGCTGTTGTTAAATATTCAGATAAAAATAAATTGAATGGTTTACCCATCATTGGTAAAGCTAAATTATCATCTCCTGTAGAATCATCTATAGTTGATCCGAATGTTGAAGGTAAATGTGATGGTGGTGCTGTTGATTTAGTCGATCCAGATGATGAAGAAAGATTAGAAGAATTTGATGATGATGATGATGATGATGATGATGACGGTGGTAAAAATACCCATTCTTCAGCTGGGGGTGCTGAGAACGTGAAAGATGAAAGGTCAATTTCATGGTCGTATGGATGTGTAATTATGTGATATCACTCACTATATAAACCCCTGACTGATTGTGGTCTTGCATTTGATGTCATGCTGTTTGATGCTATACTGTTGTTAATTTGTTCATTCGAGTTGTAGATGCAAAGATTGAAAACAACAATATTGTTGTTGTTATTATCAAGATATCTTACCATTGCCACCCTTTGTCAATATCATCCCCATATAACATACACCATACGCGTAGTCTCGGAAATCAACGGGATCAAATTCCAACTGTATGGTATGCCGCGCCGCGTACAGTGTCGGCCCAGTGCGCTATTCACTATACCAATATTCTTTATTTATGGTTAATCTCAAATTCCTTATTTTGATATTTTGACATTTGACATTGATTCGTTTCTGTTTTGTTTTAGATAACATCGTAGCATCGCATAACATCAATATCATCGTCTCAACCATAAAGTCCTTGTATACACCATCAGAAGATATCGAGTACTGAAGAAAAGGACTATCGAAATAACGATACACTTAGAAACACTTCAACATACAATCAATAATCGCGCATTGACTTTTTCAGAAATTTGGATTTTGGTTATAAAGCCGGTATGCCCCGACGTGATCTTGTGAGAATAGTTGTAGTCGGTGATGGTGAGTAAAGGTGTAATGATAACCATCTACACTAATGAGGTAGCTCGAAGGGGAAGATCATGCGATTGACAATGTTTTATGCATTAAATTATAGATGGAGTGGGAAAATCATCGATAATAACATCTTTAATCAAAGAATCATTCGTTAATAATGTAAGTTCATTGATTGGTTGTCATCAACACGACTTATCCTCGTTGTATTTGTATGTCTGGTGTCATATAAAAGCTGAGAACTGATCTTTCCTTTTTTGGATTAAAGGTACAACATGTCGTACCGGAAGTAACGATACCGCCAGAAGTTACACCTGAAAATGTTACCACTTCAATAGTAGATACATCATGTAAATCAGAACCTCCTTCTAAGGATCTACTTATTAAGCCTAAGAGGTTGACGTGCTAAAACTGTTGTTGAAATCTCCATAGCCAACCCACGATCACGAGCACACCTTTTATCACAATTGACAAGAGCACATGTGATATGTTTAGTATATAGTATATCGGAACCAACTAGTTTTGATAGAGTAGCAGAATATTGGTTACCGTTATTTAGGAGAGAAGGTGTTAATGTGAGCTATCAACTACACGCTGCCTCAGCATGAGTCATAGCTAACATATGAAATACAGGTACCTGTTATACTGGTAGGCAATAAGATAGATTTGAGAGGTGGTCAGGTGACGAATCAAGGTTTAGAAGATGAGATAGCGCCTATAATGAGAGAATTCAAGGTAAGCTGGCGTTTACATACAGGTCATCATGATTACAAAGTAGCTTATCAAACAGTCGTATAGGAAGTCGAAACTGTCGTCGAGTGTTCTGCGTTGTTACCGTTGAACGTATCAGAAGTATTCTACTTTGCTCAAAAAGCAGTCTTGCATCCCACAGCGCCGTTATATGACTCTCGAGAACATGTAAGATATGTCAGACTACATCATCAATGTCAAGCTAACACGCTTGTATAGACACTGAAACCAAAATGCCTAGAAGCTTTGAAACGTATATTCAAAATATCGGATGTAGATAAAGATGGGTTGTTGAATGCAGTTGAGCTGAACCAATTCCAGGTGAGCTAACCTGAACGCTTCTATATCAAAGACCTAGCTCACTCATCATTTTCTTAGCAAAAATGCTTCTCCACTCCACTCCAATACCAAGAACTCGAAGGTATTCTTGACCTTGTCCGATCCTATGACCCTTCCACTGTGCTACCCGTTCCCACCTATTCCGTTCCATCAACGCCTTTACCGCGAGATTCTAGTTACGGTCAGTTGGGACAATCGCCGCCTTCGTTGTCACCACCAGGAGAAGGAATAACGGAATTAGGATTTTTGTATCTACACACCATATTTATACAGCAAGGTAGGATGGAAACTACTTGGACAGTTCTGAGGAAATTTGGTTATGGTGAGGGGTTGGATCTCCGAGAAGACTTTTTAACGCCTAAGTGAGTCACCCAACACCAGTTAACCTGGCGAGTCACTAACCACGATCACCAGATTCGACGTACCATACGACTGTTCAGTAGAATTATCACCATTAGGAAATCAGTTTTTAACTGACATATTTGAAGCGTATGATAAGGATCAAGATGGAGCATTATCACAAACTGAATTAGATGATTTATTTTCAACATCACCTGGAAATCCATGGTCTTCTACTTCATTACAATCTAGTGGATTTCCTGATACAACAATAACAGATGATATGGGTAGAGTTACATTACAAGGATGGTTAGCACAATGGTCAATGACAACTTTATTAGATTACAAATTAACATTAAATTATTTAGCATATTTAGGATATTCTTCTATACCAGGAATATCACCAAATAGTAATAACTCACAAACAACAGCATTACATATAACAAAACCAAGAAAACAAGATAGAAGACAAAAGAAAATCACAAGATCAGTCTTTTTATGTTATGTCTTAGGTGCAACTGGTTCAGGTAAAACAAGTTTATTGAGATCGTTTGTCAATAAAGGTTTTAAAGGTGGATTGAATAGTGATGAAGGTAGTTATGAACCAACAACAAAAGTTTTAAGTGTAGTCAATTCTGTTGAAATTGAAGGTGCTGAGAAATACTTGGTGGTAAGTACAGTATTTGGTATTTTACTTGTATAAGTAACTTACTAATATGACACAAATTCTTTCTTTCTTTCCTTCCTTAGTTACAAGAATTCGGTTCAAAATATGAATCTGAAACTTTGAGGAATTCCAAAAAGTTAGATATGGCAGATGTTATAATATATGTACATGATTCAAGTGATACCAATTCATTTTCGTATATATCGAATCTAAGGGTGAGTTGAGTATTTCAGCCGATTTGTACCATATTCCAATTATATATTCAAATCGTTTTACTGATGATTATCCTCTGATTCAGCAACAATATTCGTTAGATCATATACCAGCAATATTCGTAGCTACGAAATCAGATTTAGATTTAGCTCAACAACGTCATGAAGTTCAACCTGATTCGTATTGTAGAAGATTAGGTTTACCTGCTCCAATGGCGGTAAGTGCTAGATTAGGATCAATGCCAAATTTATGGGTCGCTATAACTAGAGTTGCATTGAATCCGTGAGTCAATATTCATCGTATGGTAGAAGATGAATACCCCATTGTTAAATGAACCAAATGCTAATGTTTCCATTCTGTGCTACGATCAGAACATCTTCCCTTGCAAGAGGACCTTCATCAACAATGTCACCCGCGCAAAGGGTCAGAATGATAGCTTCTGTGACGCTGGCTACGACTACATTTACAGCTGTTATAGGAATTTGGATGAGATATCAAGGATATACATTAAGAGGTATATGGGGCTGGTTAAGTAGAATGAGTGGAATAGGCAAGCAGCAGTAATGGTCTTTTGTAATCATAGAAGTGAAGATCACAATCATCAAAATATGGTTCACTCGACGTTTTTAGCATGTTGAGGGTTTTCCTCGTCATTCAGTACTCATCGCGCAGTGTAATATGTAAATGACAATATTAGCATCACATCATGCATTATTCAAGATCATTTATTGTCCATCGTTTTCCGCCCCAAGAAAATCTGACAGATAGGAATTAAGTATATACATATATATACATAACTGCGAACATTTATTGTTTACGAATCTACTTTGGTAATTCGATATAATTGATTGGTTTCTCGTTTCATCAAGTTTGGTTGATTTACTCAATTGGTAACTAAAGATATCTTGATACTGTATAACTTTTCTTTTGATTTGCTCTCCACCTTTTATTAGCGTATATATTTCAAGGGAATAGGCTGTAATTTCAGTTTTTCATTATTATACAAGTGCTTTCGAAAGGTTTCGTACAATTTAGATGATTGCACCCATTTGTTATACTCGTATCGATGATATTGTTAGCACAATACGATTAACCCAGCACACACACACACTACGAACAAATAGATACGTATTGAAAGGTATCATTGAAGGTATTGAACGATGAGGATGGAATACAAATATATCGTTTCTACAGTAAAAGATGAAACATGACTCAATTCATATCAGGACAAGGTAAGCAGGTCATGAAGACACCATCAGTCAAGACTCTTGAACAAACATTCTTATACTGTATATTTAGTACGGTACATTAAACAAAAATAGAAAAAAACAAACAAATTTACTTACAAATTATCAAACTACTTTTACTTCTTTCTTTTAACCATTCATTCAACATACTGTAATTACCAAAAACTCAACTCATTTTTTTTTTCCCTACCAATGTTTTTCTCATAGGGCTTCAAATTTCAAATCTAAAGTAACTTATGTTTTGAAATTCATTCCTGAACTTGGTGTACTCGTAGCGTACGTCTGTATCCTATAGGTAAATTTTCAAGTTCTTCTTCTTTTGTAACCATGGACATCCTTTGGTTTTTTTTTTTTTTATCTCTTAATATTTCACTTTTTATACTTTCACAAGAAAGAATAAATATCTTCTTCAGGGGTCTGTTGATTTGTTTTATATCATACTGTAGTTTTCTTATATATCGGATCCGATTTCGTCGCTGACTTCAAGTTACGACTTATGCAGCTCTTTACTTCTTCCTATTACCCATATTCTTATTGGTTAATTATACTTTCTCTTTCCTACAATAATCTGGTTATTTCTTCGATAAACTCAGAAAGTGGTAGGTTTTTATCAGTAGTTGTGATGTCAAAAATACATTCCAGTGGTTGAGTATGTACTATACTATGATTCCAGAACTGAGGTGGAATGAATTGCTGGAATCACAAATACCCCAAAATACGTGTCTTGAGATTATCCTTCTGCTCTGAGAAAAATCATGATCCAGCTACAGGGCAGGAAGAGTAATCTAGTTGAATTATAAAAGAAGATTCATGCGATATTAACAATGTCCTTATAAAATACTCATCCTACATTACCAGCGCTATCGCATACATGAATACGAGAAAATAGAAAAAGTCCATTAAAACCGACAGCTGACTTTACTAGATGTATAATCTACTGCGCAAACCAACATTATCATAAAACAGCTAAACCACCACCCACAATAGCACCAACTAAACCTATCACACCAAACCATGCTGCGCTAGAGATAGTTCTTGGTTCACCTGAGGAAGCAGAACTAGAGTTAGATGAACCTGAAGCTGATGATCCACTTGTTTTGCTACCACTTGGTGAAGCAGAAGTTTTACTCGAACTTGATCCTCCAGCCACAGCAGAAGGTGTAAATACACCACCAGATGGTTCAGATGAAAGACACTGGGATGCTGCTGATGATGCATCTTGTGCTGTATTTGGTCCTACAATCAATTCAAGTTTGTTAGTATATTTGACAATTTGTAAAGGAGAGGAGAGATGAACAACTCACTAGTAGGACTCAAGGTAGCGTTTCCTGCAAAATCACATGATGAATCTATAGGATTAAATTCGTAATATGCTGACATGGCATAAGACAATTTGATTGCTGGTGAACAATATGATAATTCCCCATATGTACCTGCAGTACCATTACCGCCGATAGGGTCACATGATGCTGTTCCATTTGTTGATGTTCCGAGAAGTTGACAAGCATAGCTATATTGGTCAATTACCGTCAGCAACACTGATCACGACAGATGGAGGGTTCAAAGTGTAGTGGACTTTTGATGACAAAAGTTTTAACTTACTTCAACAGATCTCCAACGATAGTAGGTGAATTAGCGGTACTTGATCTCACCAAACATGACAAAGCCTTTTGGTTAATACAATTACATACTTCTTCGTTAGGTGTAGGTGGTAAATTGTTGGAAGCAACTAATGAAGCTGATTCATTTGGACATGTGGTCTGACCTGCTGTTACAGATGATTTAGCTGGTGAGTTTGGTGGTGCGGTAGCGTTGTATTGAGTGGCTAGTCGAGTGAAGTCGTCCGAGGTTGTTACGCTATTGATATGACACCAAGATCAGTATTTTTGGTTTAACATCATTTTGCTATACGACTCACGCATTGCCATCGGAGGAGATTGTAACCATACCATAGCCTGAAGTGTAGACCGTCAGCTTGTTCTTCTGCCCAAGCAACAGTATCAAGTGGCTCACCGTCAGAGGTAGGGAAATAACTGAAAGCTACACCACCACTAAAAACGTCAGATACAGGAGTACTGAAAAGAGCGGCAACTTCTGTCCACAATCGAGGGGGTTGGAAGATACACCTATGAATGAATCAAAATATCAGATTCATATGTCCTTCTTGACGTTGAGCCTTCTTGGAAGAGGATCGACTTACCCATATTCGGACATATAGGTAGCGACTGGGATATTCTGGAAACCTTGAACGATCGTATTCCATCCTGAATTATTGTAAGAAGCATTTCCACACCACTCATAGTTATTCAATCCTATCTCTATTGTTAGCTACTCTACATGTAACGATGAAGGGATACTCAACTCACCATATAGGTCAACAGTGATATCTTCAGAACCACAAGTCAAGTATTCAGCTAATGAGTTTCTGAAATCTGCATCACCATCTGTAGCTGAATATCCTACAAGGGAGGAAGATCCAACGGATTTAAGGTACGCTTTGATATCTCTTGCAGCAGCTTTAACGTATGCTATATGAATGGGGGAATGTTAGCCTTTGTCATTTCAGCAAGAAGAAGCGAAAAGAATTTGATAGTATACTGTAGAGGAAGCTAGATGAGAGAAAAGAATAACTCACGTCCAGCATTTGTATTACTAACTTGAGTGATAACTTCATTACCAATATTAAATCCTAATATATTATCATAATTTCTAAAAGCGTCAATTGTTGAGATATATTCGTTGAGTAAATTAGTTGACCAAGAAGGTGAGGATCTATCTATCGATCCATTAAGAGGTAAAGAGACATCCAACCTATAACCACAATAGTGTAAATTAGTTTGATAGACATTAAGGATGACAACATTTTCTAGTTAAATAAATCAAGATATGATGTAAATCAATTTATAAACTCACAAAACGTAAATACCATTATCACTAAAAGTTTTCATACATTCATCATGATTCAAAGAACTATTAACTGAATAAACTCGAACTGAATTTACACCTAATTGTTTTAAATATGGTAAATCTCTTGTACAATTTGTTGAAGATGATAATGGATCATGGAATGATGATCTGTAGGAAGAACAGCCAAGGCAGGATCGAAATCAGTCATGTGTGAGCTAAAAGTATGCCAATGCTTGGCAAAGACAAAGGAGGAAGATTCTGCAGATTGGATGATGATGATAGGTGGCAAACAAGTTCTGATAATATGTTACTTACGGTTCTGGGAAACCACCACTATATTAAATGTCACAATGAAGAGTATTAGCATATATATCTCAATATTTATTAGCTCACATATACTCACTTTGCAGTGTTTGCTTCTGATGAAGCAGCAGCTTCACCTTGAGGTTGATAAGCTACACCCTGTATGTATTGTTAAACATCTCTCGATCAGTTCATGACAGAAATCTAAGCAATGAGATTGTACGATTATATTCACCTTTATATAAAACCTACTTCCACTCTCATCATATAGATATTTACCTGTTCTTGTGATTTTAGGTAAAGCGTTGGTTAAAGAAAGGAATGTTAAACCCAATAGAGGGATCAATGAGAATTTCATCTTTGTTCAGATTCCAATCTAACTCTTCTTTGTTCGTTGTTTGCTCCTCAATTGAGGTGTTCTTGAAGTACTGATCTTCCTGAATTGAATTGAACAGGTAAATGCGTTGAGCTGTTAAGACTGGTGTGGTTAGTTATTATATATTTGAATGATGAAGAAGGTCAAGAATACAAATGTTTGAATATTATATTAACAAATAGGCCAAGGCTTTCGTGGCTGTGTTTACATCCAAAACATATATATACCAAAAACACTTGAATTAAATTCCCGCTCAGGGCAAATCACGTGGAAAGTAACGGCATAACCGGGAACTTTTCTTTGCCAAGTTTCTGGTAAGTTACGATGATTCATGAATTCTTTACGCCCATTCGTATAACAAGTGACATATATGAGATATCGTGAGATGGATATTATTACAACTTATACAATTAGGTCATACCATTTCCTGTACAATACACCTGAACTCTCTCAGTTCTGTTTCTTTCACGAAACTTGGAATATTCCTTATTCCGATGAATCATTTGGCCAAACTTGCTTAACAAACTCTTCTACATCACCCCATAGCCTTTCAGGTTTTTCAAGAGCAGCGAAATGACCTCCCTGCAATGATCATGATGGAATCAGAATCAGCTTCATGCAGTCTTCATCACAGTAGAAAGCAATCCTGACATATTCTAGCCCAACTTACCGATTCATACTCTTTACTCCAAACTAAATTATGAGCAGTTTTCACCCAATGTACAGGTACAGGTGTGATTTCCTTTGGATGATATGTATATCCAGTTGGTGTGTGTTGATACTCATTTTCAGCAGATTTTACATCTCTTTTTGAACCGAAACCCTATATATAGGTCAACAGTCAACAAACCATTCACGGTGAACAACAATGTATGTAATAGGAATTTCCGCCCAACATAAGGGTGAAACAATAATGGATTGATCACTCACATATCGATAAGTATAAATCGATGAAGGAAACGTATCAGTAAACCAATATAAACTAATAAAGGTTAATATAGTATCTATTGACGGATTTTCATCTGACCACTCTAATAACTTTTCACCAATCCAACATAATAAACTAATTGGATTTGAACCTACAACTAAACCAATTGTTGATGGTCTTGTAGCATGTTCCAAATTATATCCATATAATTGAAAATGTTCAAGCATTTCTGGAATTCCAAATGGTTTTGATGATTCTTGTGTTCCAGGTGGAGGTTGTGAGAATTTTCTCATATTTAGATGAATAGCTATTAGGTATTGTATTCGCATATGAGATATCTGTCAGCCTTGGCCGTTCTAGCTTGTTGTCAAAAACGACGCCCAGTTCTACTCGTATGAATTTTTGCGACTGTAAACGTCAATTACTCACCCTTGCACCCATCATAACTCATACCTAATTCATTTGTGATGAAACTGCCTACATCTCCCCCTTGAGCTATATAAGCATCACCGAATCCTAAACCTTTCATCAATTGATCATATAAATAACCGATATCTTTGACTGAGAATTCACGATCTGTAGGAGGTGAATCGGAGAATAAGTAGCCTGGTGAAGAAGGGAATATAAGGTGATATCTACATCATAGGTATAATCGGTCAGTATAATCTCATCAGCATCAATTCAGACCGGTTCTTCCATTCGTCCGATGTTCAATGGGAAGCAGAGCAGACTTACGGTAAACTATCAGGATTATATTGTTCTCGAACATGTTCCATAATAGGTAAAAATTCAATAAATGATCCTGGCCAACCATGACTCAATATAATTGGAATTGCATCTTTTTTATTTGAAAATAAAGCTGCAAAATGAATTTTATATTCTAGCCCATCTTTATTTTTGACTTGAGCTGTGAAAGCTGGTTGTGAATTTATACGTGATTCTTGTTTTCTCCTATAGGAATACAATCAAATATTAGATCCGGTCAGTCATACATTTATTCGATGAGATACGCATAACATGGATGAATGATGTTTCACGATAGAACGACATACCAATCGTATTGATCAACCCAATAAGTTCTAGTTTCATCTAACCATTTTCTACTTACACCAAAATTATTATTCTGTTTATTAAATCTATTAGGTTCAGTATTTTTATTTTCATAAGTTTCTTTAGGTAATCTTGATAACCCAATCAAAATTTTCAAATCTTCTAAATCTTTGTCTGGAATTGATATTTTGAAAGGTTCTAATGAAATTGTTGGTTTGAAAGGTGGATTAGAATATGACATTTTGGGGGGAATTGTTCACCTTGTAAGTTTTCCGGTACAGTAAAGTAACTTGATAAGTTGGGAGTTTGAGTGTTTTTGCTTTTATCGTTTTGCTCCAAACGGTTATATTAACGTTGACAGCAGATTGAAGATGCAAAAAAACGTTCTCGTCTATATATAGCGTTTATATATAATATATATATATATACTGTTATCCTTGATACGTATATAACGGTTGACTAGACTAGACTGTACTTTAATAGACTTTCTCACACACAACAGCTGAATAAGCCTGACGTCATCTCATCACCAAATGTGCGGTATGAGCCAGTACATAATCATCATGTCTGTCAATTGCTTATCAATCATATCTTCTGAGCGCAATCCAAGTAATCCCCCCACATGATCTTTGACAGTTGAACAGGAGATCAAGCTTATCATAATTCTTGGACAGTCTAGATCTTACTCAATGATGTATATGTGCAGGAGAATTCGTGCTCGAAATATCTATCTCAATTCAGCAGTATAATCACCTTCCTTAGCAGTAGCTTAGCTAGTAGTTCTGATTTGGTAATTTGGTGATAACCACGAGGTATACCCTGTCCTGTTCATATCGGTGACTCCCGCTTGAATACAGAACCCTTAGTTTCGGTCCGGGAAGGTTAATTGAATGCAGTAGGTTGGTAAAAAGGTACGATCGGTAGTATCTTTATATTTGAAGAAGATCAAACGTCATCATCCTTTTTGATGTTTTGTGCTTAATTTGTGCAAGATCCGATCGATTTACAAGAAAGATGCAATCTTGTATTGGAGTTTTCAAGATTACAGGATTTTTTCATCGATCTTCTTCTCATACAGCAGATTTTAGGCTGAAACATAACCTTAGGGAATAGAGGTTAGAATAATATGTTAATCTGCGATGGCATGTTTAAGCAGATTACTGATTATAGATTGATGATGCATTCATTCACTCATTCATGTTGTACAGTACCAGTACATCTATCTGTATTTTAGGTTCACTTCCATCTTCGTTAATTCGTTAATCTGACAGCATTTATTGTACAATAGTACTACGCTATAACAAGTAACTGATAATCATTCAAGATCCAACATTCGATCTTGGCACTTTTATCTGTAATTCAGAACTTTCACTCAGGGAAAGAATCATAGTTCCAATAGAGGATTACAAATAATATGACAACGAACAATAATGAACCTAAAGTCAGAGAAATAGTAATAATAGGAGGAGGTTTAATTGGAGTATCTACAGCATATTACCTTTCAAAACAAGTTGGTTTACATCCTGAAAGTAAAATTACTTTGATTGAAGAAGAAAATGTTGGTACAGGAAGTAGTGGTTATTCAAGTGGATTGTTGAAGCAATTGTCAACTAAATATCAAGATGATAACGAAAACCAAGAATTGACAAAGAAAGGATTTGAATTACATCAGAAATTAGCTAA
The DNA here is from genome assembly GCF_036810415.1 of Kwoniella dendrophila CBS 6074. Lineage (NCBI taxonomy): Eukaryota > Fungi > Basidiomycota > Tremellomycetes > Tremellales > Cryptococcaceae > Kwoniella > Kwoniella dendrophila. The sequence goes on from NC_089483.1 coordinate 1,482,387, forward strand.
AAATCATAAAGGGGAATTGAAATGGGGTTATAAATCCATTGATCTATATGTGAGTGTTCTGTATTTTTGAGTTGTCATCAATGGTAGAGGCGTCTATATGAGAGATAGTGAACAAGAGCGTTTTTTATAGGATATGAAATTCGAGACTGTTTAATATTAACATTCGTTTCAAAATACAGGAAGCCGATATAGCTTCAACTGTGAACTCTACAACGCATTCACAGCTGAATGGTAACTCTGATCAACCTTCTTGTTCTTATTCATCATCATCATCCACTGCTTCAGCATGTATTCCCTCATTCTTACCGCCATCAACAATAACCTCAGTGAAAAGTTCAAATAATGACGATAATAAAGAGGCTTCAACAGCAACAGCAATATGTCAACCATCAGATTTAACAAGGCATTTATGTGGATTATTTTTAACTTATCCTGGAGCTTCATTACTTATAGCTAAAGCAACAAGTTTAACATTTGACGAGAATGATGATGAGAACTTTGATGATACAGATCTACAGAACATTGATGATACAGATCTGAATCAAGAAGAATGTTTGGAAAATAATGATAATGATGACGACGACAACAACAACAACAATATTTTATCATCAATAACAAATGCTATAACGTCTACTTTCACCAGCACCACCACTAGTCAAAAGGATGTGGATGTAAAACATAAAAGGAAAAGGAAAGTAAAAGGTATAAATGTAATTCAAATTATAAATGGTATAGAAGAAATCGTACATTTAAATTGTGATACGATAATTTTATCCCCTGGTATAAAGTTTAATTTGTTATTAAAAGAATTACAGCTTTTCAATAATAATCCTCAAATTCCAATACCTAAACAACTAGAGATTGAAAATAAACAATGGGAAACAATTATATTAAAACCTAAAGAAAAATTAAAACCTTGTGCTGTTCATCTAAGTTCAATTTCATCAGATACAAATAATGAGAAGAAGAAGAAGAAAAATGGAAAAATAGAAATCATAGTTAGAGATGATGGAAAAGTTTTAATGTGAGTACAGTAGTATTTCGTTATGATATATGCACTATAATCTACTTTAATTATAAACAAAAACAAAAGGCCAAAAACTAGATTTTACAATATTGTACTAATGTATATATATATATTATAGATCTCGACTATCACCTAATCAACCCACCCCAGATACGAATCCAAATTCGAAATTATCAGTCATCGTTGATGGGAAATCACCTTCTTCTTCTAGTAGTGATAATGATGATTTATTATCTTACATATCAAAGATAATACCAAAATTCAATTCATCAAATGGTACTTTAACATTATCAAAGATTAAATGGTTATCGCCATCTTTAGAAAGACCTTTTTTTGGTAATTTATCAGAACATTTGGATGTCGATATAAGTGGGATATGGTTTGGGATTGGGTGAGCATATTTTTTTTTTGATGATATTTCTGGAAATGATACATGATAATTCGATTAAACTGATTGATTAAAATCACCTCATCTTGTTTGTTATGTTATGGATCATTTTCTTTTTTTTTTTTAGTGGTAATACAACTCAAGGTAAATCTGACGACACAAATCTATTCTTAATCATATTTTCGGATCATAACTAATCATTATCATCTTCTTCATTCAAATCATAATAGGTCCCGCGATAGGTTTACAATTAGCTTCAGAAGTGCTCAAGAATTAATCGATTACATTTACGTTTCAATCCCTCTTATATTCCTCCCGACTCTCGTTATATGTATCTTTAGACAATTGTCAATGTAGTGTAATACAAAGGAAATAGAACCTATATAATCAATAATCTAGCATAAATTCCAATCATAATGTATAAATACGCAATACATGTATATCGTAAAAAAAAAAAAAGTTTTGTGGGACATAAACTGTTATTAACGACCGTTTGAATATGACATATGTATGTATATACGTCTAATAACTTACAATAGAAAAGCAATCCAAATACAACGACAAACCTCTCCAGAACTTTCAGGCAAATGCCTGGTGAAATGACCAAAAGCGTTTTACATAACAGAACAACCTCTAGGAGGATGATTTTCATCCCAAACATCTTCTAAATATCCATTGGCATTTACATTATTATTACTAGAATTAGACCACCAACTATTTTTCTTTCCTTCTTTCTTTTTTCCCTTGCCTATATTTTCTTCATCTGCATTATCAAATTGAGCTTGACATTCAAATTTCTTATCTAGATCATCTCTTACTTCTTTCCAATCTTTAGGTATTTTTACATCTCTCCAACTAGGAAATGTTTTTATAGTTATCAAATCATTATTCGATTCTTTCGAATTATATTGAAAAGGTGTAAATTCCCATTCTTGATTAACACCTATTCTAGTTCTGCATGAATCAGAAATTTTATCGTAAAATACTGTGGAGATTGTCCTACAATCAATCAATGATATTACACCTTTAGGATTATGTTTTATGAATGTCTCTAATACTGATTGATCAGCCGACGTGTTCTGTACAAAGATGAAGTAAAATCTTAATCAGTCAAAAACTTAAATTCTCACTTAGTGAATATATCGTTCGATAAACATTTACTCACATCCACTTCCAGTATTTGCAATTTAGGGGTATTCTTGATAAATTTAATTAAACCCTCACACGTAATATCTTTTGCATGACTAAGCCTTAATTCCATCAGATTTCTGCTTATAGGCTGATCATCAAGATCGAAATCTACTGATGATCTATATCTTGAAAGTATATCTAAAAATGAATCAGAAATGCCACCAAATTTACCAGTTTCTTCTAAATCAATTCTTTCAATTTTCGGTATCGTTTTAATGAAATTGATTAAACCTACTTCTGATGCATTTTTATCAGGTTGATTTGAATGATGATTAGGATCCATGAATATACAAGATAAATTTGATAATTCCAGTTTAGTTAAATTTGGTAATTTACCTTTTAAATGATGTAAAAATTTCCCTTTTAGTGCTGTACATCCAGATAAATTCAAATGTTTAATTTGACTTTCTCTCTCTGATCCTTCCAACATATTGGTAAATCTTTCAAAATCTTCATCAAACAAATGCGTACAGCCTTGAGCATCAAATGTTTCTAAATTGATCAATCTTTTAACTATCAAAGGTAATAACTCTGAAGCGTGTCTTCCATAACTCTTTAATCCACCGATACGAAGACATCTCATTTTTGATGCTTGTGTATCGTCCATAGTGGATATTAGGAAAATCATATCTCCCAATGTCAATTCTGTACATCTAGATACATCTATCGATTCGAGTTGACGGGTTGATCTTGCCAAAGTACGTATAACTTCCGAAGTACAACTATTGACTGCTTTTAAATTGATACTCTTCAAGCCTGGTGAGCCGGATATAATTGAGCATATATCGTAAGAGCTCAATCTTGTTGTACCCCGAAGATCGAGTATTCGTAAATTGGGTAGCCAAACCGCCAAGCGATCTGATCGAGGACTTGAAGTCCAGTCAAATGGTGAGAGATAAGGAATGAGGATTCCACCATGGATTAGGTCTAGCCCTCGAAGTGAGAGTTCAGTGATGAATGGTAAGGCGGAAATGACGATTCTTTTGACTGTGTTGGGATGCATGACATGGGAATAAGGAGTAAGTTCGAGTTTAGACCAAAGTTGACCATCAAGGCAAAGATGTTGCCATCCTGTAGACACCTATAAAGTTAGCTTTGCTACAAATTGATCCAACTCACCCTGCTAAATTTGATAAGTTCTCTTCGTCCTCCTAATTCTCCACTCCATCTCATATTCCCACCTTCAGCTTTATGGATATCGACCAATGTTTTGAATATCATGACCTTCAATTCACGAGGCAATACAGCATCAAAGTAGTTCGGTTTCTCAGTTTCAATCTCCTCAGGCCCCTCTACTAGTAATTCTGACGCAGTTGTATTCAGAAGAGGCATGGAAGCGGCACGAGGACGATGTATTCGTACTGGGTGAGCTGGTGGTGTCGGATCTTGTGACAACTGTTCTTCGGAAACTACATTCTGCTGTGGTGGTAATGCTTTCTGGATAATCATGCATGTCCCAGATCCCTCTTGTTGACTAAGCCCATCTACCGAAAAATGGCGAGTGTGAGCGATTGGGGGTATGACAGGAGGTGAATGAGCGAAATCTCGCACAGTAACTTCGTGATGTCCGACATGGTGATTTGCTTGGAACAATATAGCCTGTTCTGTCTGAGCTGCGAATTCTGCCGTAGTATCCTCCTGAGAGGTGTGACCGGTCGACAGCATACTAGTTGATTTGATTGAGGCCGACGATGGAGTACGAGACATAGTCAATAGGGATTTTAGTCGAGATTTTTTCGGTCGTACCACTTGATCTCTACCATTCGTAATGGCAATAGGAGTTAACCCACCAACATTGGTGGAAGAACCGGAATTACTATGTTCCAATCCATCATCGTTAAATTCTTTTGATCTACGTAAACTTTTGAAAGAAGATCGGGATCTCTCTAATTTAATTCTGACGGCCGCTTTCAATTTGGATCCTCGACCGATCGATACATCGGGACTATCTGAGCTTTCATTCGTTGATATACTAAGACGATGTTCGTAGTCTTTATTGGCAATGTTTGAAGAGGTCACTCCAGCTGATGGCGCGGTGTCAACAAGGTTGATGGGACTCTCTAGAATGAGGGATGAGAAATCCTCTGCTGTGTTTTGTGACGATGAAGATTGCGGTTCGATGTCCGGTGAAGTTGAAAGGTAGGCACTACTAAAACCATAGCTATTTTGACGATTTCGAGATAAATATGTTGTCTCAGTAGGCGACTCTACGATTCTTTTGAATGGCTCTTCGGTGTTGCCATTTAAAACACCTAGTATGGATGACGTTTGAGGGGTTTGAATATGAGGAAACGAGTCGGCTGATGATGTTGTCAGGATAGTATCTGACCTTTCCCGTATTGAATTACCGGGTGTTCGAGGTTCACTATCAATGAGAATAGTAACAGGTGTGTTTGAGGTTGTCATGATGTTGAGAGGATGTAGTCAGATGATTGCTGAATATGTTATCTTCGGTAAACTTCTGTCAGATATACCGGCGAAGTAGTGATTACGGTGAAGACGGTAAAGTACAGTTAGATTAAAGTTACAATTGTAAGATTGACGACAAGTATAAGACTGAAATGACTCTCGAAGGGATTGATGTTGGCTTGAGTACGGGTATTCTGGAGGGCAAGGATGATGATCGTGATTTACAAGGAGTACAAACAGATAAACGATGATTTGGTGGAAACAAACAACAAAGATGAGAAAATACAACGAAGTACAAGTAATACAGAGTAGATTTGTCAAGAGATCAGATGGAAGGCTACATATTTAGGAAAGATTCGAGGTGGAAAGTGAAAAGAGAACAGTGAATGAAAGAAAACCTAGATAAAGGTCTTTGCCTATCTATTCTATTCATTTTGTAGTGATGCTGTGAGATTATGAGCGAAAAGCTAAGCTAAAAAGGTTAAAAAATCCAGCAAAGAGACACTTGACCTCATAATATGGAGACCCCGCGTACATTATCAATATGTTACCTCAAAATCCAGATCTTCTTCTTCTTCTTCTCCTTCCTTCTTCCTTTTTCAGGGCAAAATAAACGAATTATATAAGTTACAAGCTATATGTATAAGTTACAGGAGATAGGAGATATTTTACTTTGTGGCGTCAAAGTATTAAAAGAGAACAGCCTGCATAAGTTACGGTAGAGTAAGATATTAAGGATGTCTTTCATCGCATCAATGAAAATACTAGATCTACATGCCAAAAAATCGCTTGACTGAACCTGTGAATGAAGGTTCAGGTTGGTTTCGAGTACCTATTCCACTTCCTGACTTGTTCGAATCTGATTCAGCTGCCTATACAACGTTTAATTTTTAAGATCAGTCTTTCTGAATTATGCTTTGTCCAATACGACTCACAGCTTGTTGAGCATGATACCGAGTATCTGCTTCAGCGACCGACTTTTGCCATTCCCTCTTCCTTTGCCACCTTGCTAAATTCTCTTCAGATTTTACAGCAGATTCACGTTGTTTAGCTAACGAATGACAAGTTTCTTGCATTTGAACTTTAATCAATTTACGAGGAGTATTAGTACTGGTAGAAGAAGGTAATTCAAAGACTTCAGGTTTGGTTAAATTATTATAAGGCTCCACGTTACTCATACGTTCAACTAATGATTTTACGGAACCTCGATATTTAACCTGTTTTCGATCGTCTTCGCTATCTTGAGAAAATGTAAAAGAGGTTGTATTTCCAACTCTGTCAAAAGTACCTCCTGATAATTTTCCTGAATTAGGTTCTCTCCAGTATAATGATATGGAATGTTCAGTATCTTCTTCATCGAACAATCGATCAGGATCATCAGTTATATCTGTAATCATCATATAATACCCTTGTGCCCTACTCTCAAGAGTTGCAAAGTGAATAACGGAACGGATTAGCAGGACAGATTCAGATGAGCGTCAGCTTTACGACGGTATGAATGAGAAAGCGCTTTTAAAAGAGTTTTTAACTTATTATCCAATATTTCCAAGTTTTTACCGACTTACTCTTGAGAATCAAATTCGATGTCATCTTTAAGCACATTCATCTTGGTTGCTGTATCATGGACAGTGGTGGTAGAAGATTCGGACATTGTCGTATTTGAATGAGGAGTGATGACAAGCGTTTGTAGATGAAGCGATTAACATAAGTTCATTCAAACTGGAAGGGCCTATCAAAGTTCCAATAGACGCTCTCTCTCTATATATATATCTTGAGTCGGTACTTGAACATATGAGTTACTGAAAATTAGTCCTTTCACCGTATAAATGTTTGTGCTATAGCAAAGGAGGCTCAATAGAATGAAAGGGTCATTTTGGGCGTCAGTTTGGTATATCATAGAAGTCAATGATATGACGTACTAGCGAGTTTGTCATATTGTACATTAATTGCATGTATCCTTTAAAACATATATATATATATATATATATAGAAGACTTGAGAAAATAATTCGTAGTTCGCTTATTTGAATTTCGTTACCTATAAACTGTAGCATCGAGAATTCCGCACAAAAGTTCGCCTACCTTACCCGTTTGTACCTACACACATTATCAATTCATATGAGTGTTAGCGGACAGAATGACAACTCACCCTACTCTGTCGTACTCTACTTAGGAGGAAATGCTTTACCCAAAAGATGTCAATACCTTCTGGCGAATCAAATGTACAATATTTCACATCTAATGAATTCCATCTAGTACAGGTATGTAGGCTTTTCAAAGATAGTATGTAATGTACTTCACCGGATATCCTACGTCTCTCAGGTTTGAAACGTAGAATGTGTACAGTACTTGGACCTTTTCAACAAAGAGTTACTGGTTGAAACGCAAATCAAGCACGAACTCGAGCCGAATTCCGCGATGTGCATTGAACAAGCTTGTTTTGGGTAAACACCCCTGAAAAGGTGACTAATGTGCCTTGAAGGTGAACGATCATCCGATGATCATCCTCGAGTTTTTGGGTTTCTTGGCAAAAAGCTTTTGGCGTTTTGGTAAAATCATCTTGTTTGCTTGTTCGCTATGTTTATTCTTCACTTCTACTGTTTGTTTGTTTGTTTGTTTGTTTATTTTGCATAGCGTAACATGATATAATCATGCGACGTACTGTATGTGCTACATGACGCTTTGAGCAACATATAAGTTATAGTAAACAAGACAAGATGCAAATCGATTTAACATCCCCCCTTCCATCTCTATTTATCTATACTATCAAATCGTTTTCTGCTCATACCGTCCCTTTCAATGTTTAATCAATTATCTATCGCTCTTTTGGCCAGTACTCTTCTAATAGGCTCAATTGAGGTTCAAGCGCAAGAACGTGATCAATATGGTACATATGTAGGATGTGCTAAAACTAGTTTCACTCCTACAGACGCTTTCAAGCCAGAAGGCAAATTCAGTCTTTCAGAAGATTGCGCTGTGAGTTTTTCTTTTCCTCCCTTTTGTGAATTTCATTAAGTCTTTCCGTCAACATATAAATACCAAAAAAAAAGATCTACACTGATGATATTCTGTTTATATACTCTACTTTACACCTTTAGCAAGAATGTTATTATAATGAAAATAAACAATACATGTGGTCATATTACCTTTGGGGTACAGGTGAATGTATGTGTAGTGATATATTTTATCCAAGTCAATTTGAAGTTGCTATGCCAGAAGAATACAGTCAAACATTACGTTGTGCGGACACAGATTATGATGTAAGTTTTTCAATGTTTTCTCCGTATCTCTCTCTTGAATGAATGATGATGGATTCTATACAATGGTTCCTAACTGTTCATATGGATCATCGTCCTCAGGTATGGGTATCTGCATCAACATGGTCAACACAAGCATGTTATTCCTTACAAGAAGATCCTGAGAATGAGATATCAGGTTTAACTGAAATTGGTGTAGTAGCAAATCCAGAAATTTGTTTTCAAGCTTGTACAGATTATAGTATGTCAAGTTATCAATTAAAAGGTGATGCAGATGGTGCAACAATGTATTGTTGGTGTGGTCCACAATGTGAGTCATTGAAATGCATCCATTTATTTAGTTAGAACCGAATCAACAGAGTTACTGATAAACAACTTACTGTTTCATTCATTAATTGAACAGCTGCATATTCAAATAAATATAGAGCAGCATGTGATTATAATATATATGCGGTATTTGAACATATTCAAAGTACAGTAGTTAATTCAGTTTTTGCAAAAAGACAAATGAAAGAAAGATTAATTAAAGAAATTAATGGTAAAAGAAAAGCTTTATGTCCAGGTTCTTTAACAGCTTGTAATGTTGATGAATTTAGAGATTCTTTCGAGGTAAGTTTCTGATGATCCTTTTTTTTTTGTTTCGTGCATCTTGACGAAAATGCAAAGAAGACCTTAAAAACTTATGTTTGTCATGAATAACCTTGATGTAGTGTATCGATACTACACAAGAATTAGAATCTTGTGGAGGTTGTTCTTTAGGTCAATTTAATCAAAATCCAAATTTAAATGCTACTGTCGGTGTAGAGTAAGTCAAAATTCGAATCAATCCAGCAAGATTCGTAAATAAAGAGACTCGCTAATCACCATCTTTAATTCGTCAGTTGCACATCGTTACCTGGTATCCCAAGAGGTGCTGTAACTTGTTCAGATTCGAAATGTACAGCTTTTGCCTGTAAGAAAGGATGGACTCTAACTTTAGATGGGCATTGCGTTAAAGCTTGATACCAATCTATCTGAATGAGGTTTAATTGACCGTTTGGGTTTTTTTTTTGGGTACTTGCTATGTTTAGTTCTTCTTCAAGATTCAAGTTTTTTTCGTACTACTAAAGCGACGACGACGATGACGCTCCTTATGCAATATCTGGATTTATGCTTTTCTACTTAATCTGGGGCTTCCAAGCCATTTGGGCGGATTGAGATTTGTTGGAATGAAAACAATATGTGCATGAATCGAAAACGAGGAACCCTAAGAAAGCAGTGAAACGTAATACAAAAGGAGAACAACGAGAATTAATAATTAGAAAAGAGGTTTTTTTAATCTCTACAACAGATATCATCCATTTCTTCCGGTACTATAACAGACGCATGATCATTCAGCACATCGTTCATTACTAATTGTTACCTGATGAAGAGGTTTTGGGTTGGTTAGAAGGAAGATTTACAACTTACCTGTTTGTGACCAAGCTGCACAACCACCGACTAAATTAATTGAATCTTCTTCATTATCAGTTTCGATAAATTTCCATATTGTTGATTTACTTCCTTTTAAATAACATCTATCTGCCTCTTCATCGAAGAAAATCCCTTGACATGCTATACAGAACGATACCAACGTCATGAGCAAGAGCAAGCGGTATTATACTATATATAAGGGAGGATTTAGATCCGAACTTACCATCACCATAAGCATTACATAAAGTCACACAACTATCTCTTGGTGAAACGGGCAATGGACCACTTAACTAGAACATTAATGAAGGATTCAACAATCAGCAAAAAGAACTTTTCTTCGTTTCCGGCAGCTGGTACCGAACATGAAGGTGCGGATCAAAACTTACATCAT